>NC_133335.1:238935080-239089961 GCF_042186555.1 Aquarana catesbeiana
ATCTATCTTCCCTTCTATCTTCCCTTCTATCTTCCTACCTATCTTCCTTCCTACTATTTTCCCATCTATCCATCTTCTATCTTTCCTTCTATCTATCTTCCCATTTATCTTTCCTTCCTTCTATATTTCCTTCCTTCTATCTTCCCATCTATCTTTTCTTTCATCTATCTTCCCATCTATCTTTCCTTCTATCTATCCTCCCATCTAGCTTTCCTTCTATCTATCTTCCCACCTATCTTCCTTTCTATCTTCCTACCTATCTTCCCTTCTATCTTCCTACCTATCTTCCCTTCTATCTTCCCTTCTATCTTCCCACCTATCATCCCTTCTATCTTCCCACCTATCTTCCCTTCTATCTTCCCTTCTATCTTCCCACCTATCTTTCCTTCTATCTTCCCACCTATCTTCCCTTCTATCTTCCCACCTATCTTCCCTTCTATCTTCCCTTCTATCTTCCCACCTATCTTCCCTTCTATCTTCCCACCTATCTTCCCTTCTATCTTCCCTTCTATCTTCCCACCTATCTTTCATTCTATCTTCCCACCTATCTTCCCTTCTATCTTCCCTTCTATCTTCCCTTCTATCTTCCCATCTATCTTCCCTTCTATCTTCCCATCTATCTTCTCTTCTATCTTCCCATCTATCTTTCCTTCTATCTATCTTCCCATCTATCTTTTCTTCCATCTAACTTTCCCTCCAGCTATCTTCCCATCTATCTTTCCTTCTATCTATCCTCCCATCTAGCTTTCCTTCTATCTATCTTCCCTTCTATCTTCCCTTCTATCTTCCTACCTATCTTCCTTCCTACTATTTTCCCATCTATCCATCTTCTATCTTTCCTTCTATCTATCTTCCCATTTATCTTTCCTTCCTTCTATATTTCCTTCCTTCTATCTTCCCATCTATCTTTTCTTTCATCTATCTTCCTATCTATCTATCTATCTATCTATCTATCTATCTATCTATCTATCTATCTATCTATCTATCTATCTATCTATCTATCTATCTATCTATCTATCTATCTATCTATCTATCTATCTATCTATCTATCTATCTATCTTCCCTTCTATCTTCCCTTCTATCTTCCTACCTATCTTCCCTTCTATCTTCCCTTCTATCTTCCCATCTATCCTCCCTTCTATCTTCCCTTCTATCTTCCCTTCTATCTTCCCACCTATCTTCCCTTCTATCTTCCCTTCTATCTTCCCACCTATCTTCCCTTCTATCCTCCCTTCTATCTTCCCATCTATCTTCCCTTCTATCTTCCCATCTATCTTCCCTTCTATCTTCCCTTCTGTCTTCCCTTCAATCTTCCTACCTATCTTCCCTTCTATCTTCCTACCTATCTTCCCTTCTATCTTCCCATCTATCTTCCCACCTATCTTCCCTTCTATCTTCCCTTCTATCTTCCCTTCTATCTTCCCTCATATCTTCCCTTCTATCTTCCCTTCTATCTTCCTACCTATCTTCCCTTCTATCTTTCCTTCTATCTTCCCTTCTATCTTCCCACCTATCTTCCCTTCTATCTTCCCAGCTATCTTCCCTTCTATCTTCCCATCTATCTTCCCTTCTATTTTCCCTTCTATCCTCCCTTCTATCTTCCCTTCTATCTTCCCTTCTATCCTCCCTTCTATCTTCCCTTCTATCTTCCCTTTTATCCTCCCTTCTATCTTCCCTTCTATCTTCCCACCTATCTTCCCTTCTATCTTCCCTTCTATCTTCCCACCTATCTTCCCTTCTATCTTCCCATCTATCTTCCCTTCTATCTTCCCATCTATCTTCCCTTCTATCTTCCCTTCTGTCTTCCCTTCTATCTTCCCTTCTATCTTCCCTTCTATATTCCCTTCTATCTTCCCACCTATCTTGCCTTCTATCTTCCCTTCTATCTTCCCTTCTATCTTCCCTTCTATCTTCCCACGTATCTTCCCACCTATCTTCCCTTCTATCTTCCCTTCTATCTTCCCTTCTATCTTCCTACCTATCTTCCCTTCTATCTTCCTACCTATCTTCCCTTCTATCTTCCCTTCTATCTTCCCTTCTATCTTCCCACGTATCTTCCCTTCTATCTTCCCACCTATCTTCCCTTCTATCTTCCCACCTATCTTCCCTTCTATCTTCCCACCTATCTTCCCTTCTATCTTCCCTTCTATCTTCCCACCTATCTTCCCTTCTATCTTCCCACCTATCTTCCCTTCTATCTTCCCACCTATCTTCCTTTCTATCTTCCCACCTATCTTCCCTTCTATCTTCCCATCTATCTTCCCTTCTATCTTCCCATCTATCTTCTCTTCTATCTTCCCATCTATCTTTCCTTCTATCTATCTTTCCATCTATCTTTCCTTCCATCTATCTTTTCTTCCATCTAACTTTCCCTCCAGCTATCTTCCCATCTATCTTTCCTTCTATCTATCCTCCCATCTAGCTTTCCTTCTATTTATCTTCCCACCTATCTTCCTTTCTATCTACCCATCTATCTTTCCTTCCATCTAGTTTTCCTTCCTACTATTTTCCCATCTATCCATCTTCTATCTTTCCTTCTATCTATCTTCCCATTTATCTTTCCTTCCTTCTATATTTCCTTCCTTCTATCTTCCCATCTATCTTTTCTTTCATCTATCTTCCCATCTATCTATCTATCTATCTATCTATCTATCTATCTATCTATCTATCTATCTATCTATCTATCTATCTATCTATCTATCTATCTGCCATCTCATTACAAGTTCCATAACTTATAGTATCAGTTTGCTCCTTCCTCCAGAGCACTTTCCTTCTGATCCGGATATCTGGTATAAATGATAAGGAGTCCAGTAGAACACATGATGAGGTCTCCCCATAATCCCCGGACTCTCTGCACCCCAGAACAGCGGATGATCTCAGTAGAAGTTGGACAGAACCCGGTCAGCACAGATGGAGGGATGGAAGATGTGTGTTGGAATGCAATTATTTATATATGTTTTTAAATTGTTTACAAGATAATTTCAACACAGTTTGTTTCAGTATCATTCAACAATCAACAATAAGTAGAGCACCTGAGAAATAAGGCAACACACGGAAACCTCCCGGGGCGTATTTAAAAAAAATTGCTGTATCGGCTGGAGTAGCCAAAATGTAAAATTATAAAGTAAATGCCAGGATCTAAATGAGATCGCAGGCTGCTGAGCATTGTCCCTGAAAATGTCACTGCTTCTCAGTACTAACTAATGCATTAAATCCCTCTTCTTCTGTACAGTATACGCACTTAACTTTTTCGCTGCCATCGTCTGCCCTACAAACTTCACGTTTTTTTATGTGCACATTATAGATGTGAACATTTGCAATAGACCCTTACAAAGCCATAATTGATCTGAAAGTGCAGGATGTATCGAATTAAATGATGGTAGCACATACAGGCTTCTCCTTTCATGCCGCGTCTTCTCTTTGGTGCTCCGGCCAGCGGTCACACGCTGACATCATCACATACAATTCAGGAACAGCAGTCCTGCATTGCAAGTAAAGACACTGAGGTCCCTTCCACAACAAAGGCACAAATCTCTGTGCCCACCCAACACACAGCTACAGTAGTGGCAATGCATCTGCACTGAGCGGCACCTCTGCACATCACATGTGTGGTTTGGTATGCAGTCTGGAAAAAAAAAGAGTTGTGTCTCCACCCAGATAGCAAGCAATTGCGCCGCAAGTTAAAAAACGACTTGCTAAGCTATTGCTACACTTGTCAAGCTTCACAAGTTTGTTGCAGCAAGTCTGCATTGCACGACTCCAGATCAACTTTCTTTGCAAACATTCTGCAAGTCTGCTGCAAGTTCTGGTTCAGTTATCTTGTGCGATAGTCATCCCACCACCGGGGGTCACTGTGGCTGAATTTTCATGCTGTAGACTTGCAGAGCTCTTGCTGTAGACCAGCCATTCTCAACCATGGGGTTCCTCCAATGGTTGCTTGAGCTGTGGCTGATGAACCACCTATTTGATGATGCCTACAGAGTTTAAGGTTCAGCATCACATAGCAAAGCCAGCAGCATGACACCAAATATCTCTTTACCTGTTTTTAAGGGTGCCATTCTGAGCACCACTTTAAGGGGGACATTCTTCCTATTGACCACCAATATAAGGAGCATTGTTTATATTGAGCCCTGATGATTTGGTTTTAGTAAGGCTTCCTTGAGACCTGAAAATAATTTTTGGGGTTCCTCTAGGGTTCAAAGGTTGAGAAAGCCTTCTGTAGATTCATGACTGCAACTTTGCTCTTGCTAGAGACTTGCCAAGCAAATATGCAACAAATTGGAAAAGTGTCAACTAGAATTTGTGCTACAAGTGCTCTGCAAGTGTACAACTTGCATTGAAAATGTGCAGCAAGTCAACACTGCCGCAAATTTGTTGCAAGTTTATCCTTGCTATCTGGGCATTAGCTGTTTTCTCATCCACAGCAGCCGGGGAATGTTAGCGCTAAACCCATAAGTGACGCAATACGAACGTTCGTGTTCATTTACTGGTAGGGGGATCAGCGAAAGGTTGTTTGCTGATTTCCCTCAGTTCCACCCACTCACACCAGTTCTGGACCCTCAGGTGGGGCAGCAAAGCCTAGAGAAAATGGCAGGGGCAACCACGGAATAGGGGGGTGTTACCTTCACCAGAGTAGAAAAAAATCACTGCTCTAGGAGGTCAATCAGAAAACCTCTCCTCCAAGCTGGAAGCCTCAGGTGCCGGCAATGCTCGCAGCGATAAACGTAAGAAAAGTCCTGGACAGCCGCACTCAAATGATGATCGCCTTTATTTTATAAAAACATCAAAATACATGCCACAGCAAGAAAAACAGGGGTACTGACGCGTTTCACACTGAAATTAGTGCTTAATAATAGCTAAACATGCCACAGCAAGAAAAACAGGGGAGCTGACGCGTTTCACACTGAAATTAGTGCTTAATCATAGCTAAACAGTTTAGCTATGATTAAGCACTAATTTCAGTGTGAAACGCGTCGTTTCTCCCAGTGCTTCTGGCTTCTTTCTTTTCCTCTTCCTCTCGCTGGCAGCTACTGGGGTTTTTTTCAGGATGGGGATGGAGAGCGGGGCAGTAAATATGTCATATTGCATGATGGAGGAATTTAAGTGAGACATTAGGGGTCTATTCAGACCCCTGATATGTCACCAAGGATCACAGGACAGTTATTAAAGGTGAAAAAAAATAAAAAACTATTTCTGAAAAATGTCTAAATAAAAATGTATTACAAAATAAAATAAAAAAATAATAAAAACGAAATGTTCACATGTGACTTGCTCCTTGAAGAGCGATCAGCATTTGGATCTCTCTTTGTAAAGCATTTGACAGGTGGTGGGAAGGCACATTGAATCCTCACCGCCTGCTTTAACCCCACACTAGTGCATGGTGGGGCCCTGTCGGGTAGGTTGTAAGGGGCCCTGTGATTTCTAACCCTGATCACTGGGAGAATAGTGCCTCAAGGGCCAGATAATGGCAAGCAAAGGCCGCAGTTTGTTCAATGGCTCTAAAAATTCTTTTAATATGTTACCAGTCACAATAATTTCATAGGGCGGACACCAGTGGCGGATGGTACTCCAGACAAACCACCCAACCCCCCCCCGCCGGTGGGTGGTACTCACGCGGGCTCTTTGCAGCGATGCAAAGATGATGGATGCAGAGCCGATGACAGCGGCCATCTTCAGGATCTCCATACATTCTCCCCTCCCCAGTACCAGATAATACGCGCTACGTTGTATGTTACGACTAAATCTGTTGCCGAAACGCGTCAGCTGTTTCGCTTGTCACTTCATGTAACCAACCATTAAAACAGGGGAGCTGACGCGTTTCACACTGAAATTAGTGCTTAATCATAGCTAAACAGTTTAGCTATGATTAAGCACTAATTTCAGTGTGAAACGCGTCGTTTCTCCCAGTGCTTCTGGCTTCTTTCTTTTCCTCTTCCTCTCGCTGGCAGCTACTGGGGTTTTTTTCAGGATGGGGATGGAGAGCGGGGGCAGTAAATATGTCATATTGCATGATGGAGGAATTTAAGTGAGACATTAGGGGTCTATTCAGACCCCTGATATGTCACCAAGGATCACAGGACAGTTATTAAAGGTGAAAAAAAATAAAAAACTATTTCTGAAAAATGTCTAAATAAAAATGTATTACAAAATAAAATAAAAAAATAATAAAAACGAAATGTTCACATGTGACTTGCTCCTTGAAGAGCGATCAGCATTTGGATCTCTCTTTGGAAAGCATTTGACAGGTGGTGGGAAGGCACATTGAATCCTCACCGCCTGCTTTAACTCCACACTAGTGCATGGTGGGGCCCTGTCGGGTAGGTTGTAAGGGGCCCTGTGATTTCTAACCCTGATCACTGGGAGAATAGTGCCTCAAGGGCCAGATAATGGCAAGCAAAGGCCGCAGTTTGTTCAATGGCTCTAAAAATTCTTTTAATATGTTACCAGTCACAATAATTTCATAGGGCGGACACCAGTGGCGGATGGTACTCCAGACAAACCACCCAACCCCCCCCCGCCGGTGGGTGGTACTCACGCGGGCTCTTTGCAGCGATGCAAAGATGATGGATGCAGAGCCGATGACAGTGGCCATCTTCAGGATCTCCATACATTCTCCCCTCCCCAGTACCAGATAATACGCGCTACGTTGTATGTTACGACTAAATCTGTTGCCGAAACGCGTCAGCTGTTTCGCTTGTCACTTCATGTAACCAACCATTAAAATCGCTATATGGACTACAGAGTTGCCGGCTCAATTCCTTTTACCAGACAATACAATCGTTACTCCTCTCGGCCAGTCGCGCTCCTGATTGGCCGGGAGGAGAAGCAGGCAGACAATGGCGAATATTAATTCGTTATTGCCACACAAGTGGGTGGGCTCAGGGAGCAGTGCTCTGCACCCCAAGACCACCCTTTTTTGAAGCCAATTAGAGCCTCAGGCTTTAATCTTGTGCTTCAAAAAAAAAAAAACCCCATTGGAATCCATGCGTCCGGCACCCTGCATGTAGATTAGGGGTTGGGTGCATGGATTAGGGGGGGAGGGGCTGCGCTCCTGAACCCCGTATGGAGGGGCCGCCACTGGTGGACACTAAACTAAGGTAAGTGTAAATTCTTCATTATTTGTTACTATAATAAGACAGATTTGTATATATCTGGAGGAACGACTCTTTTGGAGAGGTGGATGGAAGGATCTGCCGTGTCTCGGAAATAGAGATAGTTCAGAAGTGTGTGTGGAGGATTTGATTCTCAATTAACACCGAACACGGCGGATCTCACGAGAGTTGCTGCATCTTAATGGAAGCGCGTGTATTGTGCCACTTATGGTGCAAGCTAAATTGTCCGCCTGCAAAGTCATATTTCACTGTCACTAAAGCACAGAAGCAATTTAAAAATAATTATCCAGCCTGCGGTAAATGATATCTTCCGGGTTTACAAGGAATCTTAACAAAGGAGGCTTAATTTACCATTTATTGGGAGAGGTCTGCGTTATCACGTCACTGACAACCTCCTCCCGTGCTGTGGAGATGAAACATTTTCACAGGGAATTGGAGGCAGCGGGCAGTGATGTTTATTTATTTATTACAAATACTTATATAGCGCTGCCTGTCACTTTATATACACTCACCGGCCACTTTATCAGCTACCGGGTTGCACCCCCTTTATGAGATCCCACTTGCTAGTAGTGGGTTGGAACCCCTTTATTAGTTCCCCCTTGCTAGTAGCGGGTTGCAACCCCTTTATTAGGTCCCCCTTGCTAGTAGCAGGTTGGACCCCCTTTATTAGGCCCACCTTGCTAGTAGCGGGTTGGACCCCCTTTATGAGGTCCCACTTGCTAGTAGTGGGTTGGAACCCCTTTATTAGTTCCCCCTTGCTAGTAGCGGGTTGGAACCCCTTTATTAGGTCCCCCTTGCTAGTAGCAGGTTGGAACCCCTTTATTAGTTCCCCCTTGCTAGTAGCGGGTTGCAACCCCTTTATTAGGTCCCCCTTGCTAGTAGCAGGTTGGACCCCCTTTATTAGGCCCACCTTGCTAGTAGCGGGTTGGACCCCCTTTATGAGGTCCCACTTGCTAGTAGTGGGTTGGAACCCCTTTATTAGTTCCCCCTTGCTAGTAGCAGGTTGGACCCCCTTTATTAGGTCCACCTTGCTAGTAGCGGGTTGGACCCCCTTTATTAGGCCCACCTTGCTAGTAGCGGGATGCAACCCCTTTATTAGGTCCACCTTGCTAGTAGCGGGTTGGACCCCCTTTAATAGGCCCACCTTGCTAGTAGCGGGTTGGAACCCCTTTATTAGGTCCACCTTGCTAGTAGCGGGTTGGAACCCCTTTATTAGGTACCCCTTGCTAGTAGCAGGTTGGACCCCCTTTATTAGGCCCACCTTGCTAGTAGCAGGTTGGACCCCCTTTATTAGGTCCACCTTTCTAGTAGCGGGTTGGAACCCCTTTATTAGGCCCACTTTGCTAGTAGCGGGTTGGACCCCCTTTATTGGGTCCACCTTGCTAGTAGCGGGTCGGAACCCCTTTATTAGGTCCCCCTTGCTAGTAGCAGGTTGGACCCCCTTTATTAGGCCCATCTTGCTAGTAGCGGGTTGGACCCCCTTTATTAGGTCTACCTTGCTAGTAGCGGGTTGGACCCCCTTTAATAGGCCCACCTTGCTAGTAGTGGGTTGGACCCCCTTTTGCCTTCATTCTTGGTGGCATAGATACAACAAGGTGTTGGAAACGTTCCTCAGAGATTTTGCTCCATAGTGACATGATAGCATCACACAGTTGCTGCAGATTTGTTGGCTGCACATCCATGATGCCAACCTCCCATTCCACCACATCCCAAAGGTGCTCTATTGGATGAGATGTGGTGAGTGTGGAGGCCATTGGAGTACAGGGACCTCATTCTCCAGTGGTGAGATGATTGGAGCTTTGTGACATGGTGCATTATCCTGCTGGAAGGAGCCATCCGAAGATGGGGACACTGTAGTCATAAAGGGATGGACATGGTCAGCAACAATACTCAGGTAGGACGTGGTGTATAAACCACGATCAATTGGTTCTAAGGGGCCCAAAGTGTGCCAAGAAAATATCCCCCCCACCATTACACCACCACCAAAAAAACAATCGCAATAAGCGTATATTGATTGAATTGCGCAAAAGTTATAGCATCTACAAAATATTATTATTATTATACAGGATTTATGTAGCGCCAACAATTTGCGCAGCGCTTTACAACATTGGATAGGAGATAGATTTATGGAATTTTTATAATTTTTTTTTTTTTTTTTACTAGTAATGGCGGGGATCTGCGATTTTTAGTGGGACTGCAACGTTGCGGCGGACAGATCGGACAGAGCTAAAAATAGCCACTGATTACTGTATAGATGTCACTGGCAGGGAAGGGGTTAACACTAGGGGGCGATCAAGGGGGTTAAATGTGTTCCCTAGGGAGGTGTTTCTAACTGTGGGGGGGGACTCACTGGAGGAGGAGAGAGATTGCTGTTCCTGATCACTAGGAACAGCAGATCTCTCTCTACTCCCCTGTCAGAATGGGGATCTGTCTGTTTACATTGACAGGTCCCTGTTCTGGCTCTCTGTGGAGGGATCGCCGGGTGGCCGGCAGACATCGCGGGCTCTGGCCATGCGCATCGGCTCCGGCGTCGCTCCGCGGGCGCGCGCGTGCCCCCTATCGCTCTTAAAGCCGCCGTACACCTATGGCGATTTGCGCAGCCGTGCCAACCTGCCGCAGTATAATGACGGCGGCTGGTCGGCAAACGGTTAAATGTATTTTAGGAATGTTAGTTATCGCCCTTGTGTAGACAGCCAAAAGCCCTGATGACTGCTGCTGGGTGCCGCCAACTTGGATGTGATGTCAGCAGCCTGTGCAAAACTCAGAGCTGTCACTCTGTAGTATTCCCCTAAACTCCTCCCTCGGCTGCTACAATAAAGTTTAGGTAGGGAGGTGAGGGGAGGGGCAGAGTAGCTGGGCCAGCACAGACAGTAGTTATACACCCCCCCAAAAGAGGAGAGGGCTATGATATACAAGGAGAGGGGGTGGGGGGCTGTACTGGAGAATTGACTCTGCATGGAGTAGATTCATTTTCTAATAAGTTCAAAAGCGCATCGCAAGTCAATAAAAAATCATTTATGGAAATATAAATGTTGTCGTCTTAGTCACGTTGTCCGCAGTCGGTCTTTCTGTCCTGGGAAAGTTGCTCCCTCCCCCCCACTTTTTCATAAAGATAACGAAGTTCAGAAGTTGTATATATGATATCCATGGTTTCCATAGTGTAAATAATTTTTTATGCCTATCGTCTAGAATTGTAGATATCTTCTCATTCCATTCAGTCTCTTCTGAACGGCATCAAAGCTCCGAGAGGGAGTTCTCCAGACTCTGGTAATCGTCATCTTCTTAGCAGAATCCGATGAGAATTTGAACTGTACTCATGTAAGTTGTTGTTCTCTTCTCAGAAGACTGGCCGCTCCTGAAAACATCTGAGTTTTAAAATCTTCAAAGAGGAGTTCCTGCCCCCCCCCCTACCCCCCCCCCCCCCCTCCCCACCACCACCACCACCCCCAAAAATGAAAAGTCAGCAGCTACAAATACTGTGGCTGCTGACTTTTACTATTAGGACACTTACTAGAGCTGCACGGTTCTGGCTAAAATGAGAATCACGATTTTTTTTGCTTAGAATAAAGATCACGATTCTCAAGGTGTAACATCTTCTTTCACATTATACAAAAAAAAAAAAAAAAAAATTGGGCTAACTTTACTGTTTAGTTTTTTTTTTAAATGCATTAAAGTGTATTTTTTCCACACAAAAAAAAAAAAACTGCGTTTGAAAAACCGCTGCGCAAATACGGTGTGACATAAAATATTGCAACCACCACCATTTTATTCTCTAGGCTCTCTGCTTAAAAAAAATATATATATCATGTTTGGGTGCTCCAAGTAATTTTCTAGCAGAAAAATAATGATTTTTACTTGTAAGCAACAAATGTCAGAAAAGATTTGGTCTTTAAATGGTTAAACTTCCCTCATTGGAGTTCTTTCCTTTGATAAAAGAACAAAAAGACACTTTGTTTCTACTTATCGGCAGTGTTGTGATAAAACTTGTCAGGCTGATTGGATTTTTTAAATTCATTTTTCCAGCTGGAAGAACACTCTGCATTTCTTAGAAAGAATCATGACATGCTGTTTTGAAGATCGGGAAGGGAAAAAGATCGCGATTTCGATTTTTAACGATTAATCGTGCAGCTCTAGCACTTACCTGTCCAGACATCCAGCAGTGTCTTCACACGAGCCGCTGCCGCCTCCATCTTGGCTAAGGGAAACCGTGCAGCTTCACAGCCGGCTTTCTACTTCGCAGGCATGAATTGTACTGTTCCTTGTGAATGGGCTGCAGGGGGAAGTGAATGGGCTCTTTGTGAATGGGCTCTTTGTGAATGGGCTCTTTGTGAATGGGCTGCAGGAAGTGAATGGGCTCTTTGTGAAGGGGCTGCAGGGGGAAGTGAATGGGCTCTTTGTGAATGGGTTGAGAAGGGAAGTGAATGGGCTCTTTGTGAATGGGTTGAGAAGGGAAGTGAATGGGCTCTTTGTGAAGGGGCTGCGGGGGGGGGGGGGGGGAGGGCTCTTTGTGAATGGGCTACAGGGGGAAGTTAATGGGCTCTTTGTGAATGGGCTGCAGGGGGGAAGTGAGTGGGCTCTTTGTGAATGGGTTGAGAAGGGAAGTGAATGGGCTCTTTGTGAATGGGTTGAGAAGGGAAGTGAATGGGCTCTTTGTGAAGGGGCTGCGGGGGGGGGAGTGAATGGGCTCTTTGTGAATGGGCTACAGGGGGAAGTTAATGGGCTCTTTGTGAATGGGCTGCGGGGGGGAAGTGAATGGGCTCTTTGTGAATGGGTTGAGAAGGGAAGCGAATGGGCTCTTTGTGAATGGGTTGAGAAGGGAAGTGAATGGGCTCTTTGTGAAGGCGCTGCGGGGGGGAGTGAATGGGCTCTTTGTGAATGGGCTACAGGGGGAAGTTAATGGGCTCTTTGTGAATGGGCTGCAGGGAGGAAGTGAGTGGGCTCTTTGTGAATGGGCTGCGGGGGGAAGTGAATGGGCTCTTTGTGAATGGGCTGCGGGGGAAAGTGAATGGGCTCTTTGTGAATGGGCTGCGGGGGGAAGTGAATGGGCTCTTTGTGAATGGGCTGCGGGGGGAAGTGAATGGGCTCTTTGTGAATGGGCTGCGGGGGGAAGTAAATGGGCTCTTTGTGAATGGGCTGTGGGGGGAAGTGAATGGGTTCTTTGTGAATGGGCTGCGGGGGGAAGTGAATGGGCAGTAGTAGTAACTTTTTCAGCTCATCAGCCCACTTTTATTGAAGTGATATTAAAAGCTTTTATTTTTTTTCATGCTTCCCTTCTATGGGTAATGGTTTTTCCTCTTCTCGGTCCCTCACCGGTGCTCTTGGCCCCTCCCTCCTGCCAAATGCCTCTAGAGCAAGCAGCTTGCAGTGGGGGGGCACCCAAGCAGGCTCATTCCCGAGCCACAGCTCTGCATGTCCATTCACGCACAAAGCCGCGGATCGGCTCCACCCCCTCTCTCTTCTCATTGGCTCACTGGCTGTGATTGACACTGATTGACGCTGCTGTCTCAGCCAATGAGGTGAGAGAGTCCCCTGGCTCAAGATGATGGATCAAGATGAGGCTCAGGTAAGTATCAGGAGAGCTGCTGCACAGAGAAGGTTTTTTACCTACTTGCATAGAATGAATAGAACCAATTTTTAAACAAAATCAATGTTCAACATGGGCTCTTTCTCTCCTCTGAGACTTACAGACTCCCTCAGTCCCCTAGACTTGTCTGGTAGTCTCGGCTTTCTCAGTCCTCTGGATTTTAAGCCCTATGGACAAGGAAGCTCTCATCTCCAGCATTGTATCTTGAGTGAAGCCACACTGTCTCCTAATGGGAGCTCTGCACTATGGCCAGGTCCTTCATTATAAGGGCTGTGCAAACTCGCACCCACCCAGCCTGCCAATCTCCTGCAAACTCTTTGAAGTCTCCAAACTCTGGATACCAAAACCAAGAGAAAGCTGTAGAAACATTTTTCTCCCCTCCTAATCGATATTACGGAGCCCCGAACTTTGTGAATCTTGTGTTACGTTATCCATTTTCACAGTAGCAGGGCCTTGCACTGTCACACAACTAAATCAGAAGAAAAGGTGTGCAAAAAGCCTGTCCCCTGCCAGTAGAAAAGTAGAAAAGCCTGTCCCCTGCCAGTAGAAAAGCCTGTCCCCTGCCAGTAGAAAAGTAGAAAAGCCTGTCCCATGCCAGTAGAAAAGCCTGTCCCCTGCCAGTTGAAAAGTAGAAAAGCCTGTCCCCTGCCAGTAGAAAAGCCTGTCCCCTGCCAGTAGAAAAGCCTGTCCCCTGCCAGTAGAAAAGTAGAAAAGCCTGTCCCCTGCCAGTTGAAAAGTAGAAAAGCCTGTCCCCTGCCAGTTGAAAAGTAGAAAAGCCTGTCCCCTTCCAGTAGAAAAGCCTGTCCCCTGCCAGTAGAAAAGTAGAAAAGCTTGTCCCCTGCCAGTAGAAAAGTAGAAAAGCTTGTCCCCTGCCAGTAGAAAAGCCTGTCCCCTGCCAGTAGAAAAGCCTGTCCCCTGCCAGTAGAAAAGTAGAAAAGCCTGTCCCCTGCCAGTAGAAAAGCCTGTCCCCTGCCAGTAGAAAAGTAGAAAAGCCTGTCCTCTGCCAGTAGAAAAGCCTGTCCCCTGCCAGTAGAAAAGCCTATCCCCTGCCAGTAGAAAAGCCTGTCCCCTGCCAGTAGAAAAGCCTGTCCCCTGCCAGTAGAAAAGCCTGTCCCCTGCCAGTAGAAAAGCCTGTCCACTGCCAGTAGAAAAGCCTGTCCCCTGCCAGTAGAAAAGCCTGTCCCCTGTCAGTAGAAAAGCCTGTCCCCTGCCAGTAGAAAAGTAGAAAAGCTTGTCCCCTGCCAGTAGAAAAGCCTGTCCCCTGCCAGTTGAAAAGTAGAAAAGCCTGTCCTCTGCCAGTAGAAAAGCCTGTCCCCTGCCAGTAGAAAAGCCTGTCCCCTGCCAGTAGAAAAGCCTATCCCCTGCCAGTAGAAAAGCCTGTCCCCTGCCAGTAGAAAAGCCTGTCCCCTGCCAGTATAAAAGTAGAAAAGCCTGTCCTCTGCCAGTAGAAAAGCCTGTCCCCTGCCAGTAGAAAAGCCTATCCCCTGCCAGTAGAAAAGTAGAAAAGCTTGTCCCCTGCCAGTAGAAAAGTAGAAAAGCCTGTCCCCTGCCAGTAGAAAAGCCTGTCCCCTGCCAGTAGAAAAGTAGAAAAGCTTGTCCCCTGCCAGTAGAAAAGTAGAAAAGCCTGTCCCCTGCCAGTAGAAAAGTAGAAAAGCCTGTCTCCTGCCAGTAGAAAAGCCTATCCCCTGCCAGTAGAAAAGCCTGTCCCCTGCCAGTAGAAAAGCCTGTCCCCTGCCGGTAGAAAAGCCTGTCCCCTGCCAGTAGAAAAGCCTTTCCCCTGCCAGTAGAAAAGCCTGTCCCCTGCCAGTAGAAAAGCCTGTCCCCTGCTAGTTGAAAAGTAGAAAAGCCTGTCCTCTGCCAGTAGAAAAGCCTGTCCCCTGCCAGTTGAAAAGTAGAAAAGCCTGTCCCCTGCCAGTAGAAAAGCCTGTCCCCTGCCAGTTGAAAAGTAGAAAAGCCTGTCCCCTGCCAGTAGAAAAGCCTGTCCCCTGCCAGTAGAAAAGCCTATCCCCTGCCAGTAGAAAAGCCTGTCCCCTGCCAGTAGAAAAGCCTGTCCCCTGCCAGTAGAAAAGTAGAAAAGCCTGTCCCCTGCCAGTAGAAAAGTAGAAAAGCCTGTCTCCTGCCAGTAGAAAAGCCTATCCCCTGCCAGTAGAAAAGTAGAAAAGCCTGTCCCCTGCCAGTAGAAAAGTAGAAAAGCCTGTCCCCTGCCAGTAGAAAAGCCTGTCCCCTGCTAGTTGAAAAGTAGAAAAGCCTGTCCTCTGCCAGTAGAAAAGCCTGTCCCCTGCCAGTTGAAAAGTAGAAAAGCCTGTCCCCTGCCAGTAGAAAAGCCTGTCCCCTGCCAGTTGAAAAGTAGAAAAGCCTGTCCCCTGCCAGTAGAAAAGCCTGTCCCCTGCCAGTAGAAAAGCCTATCCCCTGCCAGTAGAAAAGCCTGTCCCCTGCCAGTAGAAAAGCCTGTCCCCTGCCAGTAGAAAAGCCTGTCCCCTGCCAGTAGAAAAGTAGAAAAGCCTGTCCCCTGCCAGTAGAAAAGCCTGTCCCCTGCCAGTAGAAAAGTAGAAAAGCCTGTCTCCTGCCAGTAGAAAAGCCTATCCCCTGCCAGTAGAAAAGTAGAAAAGCCTGTCCCCTGCCAGTAGAAAAGTAGAAAAGCCTGTCCCCTGCCAGTAGAAAAGCCTGTCCCCTGCCAGTAGAAAAGTAGAAAAGCCTGTCTCCTGCCAGTAGAAAAGCCTATCCCCTGCCAGTAGAAAAGCCTGTCCCCTGCCAGTAGAAAAGCCTGTCCCCTGCCAGTTGAAAAGTAGAAGAGCCTGTCCCCTGCCAGTAGAAAAGTAGAAAAGCTTGTCCCCTGCCAGTAGAAAAGTAGAAAAGCCTGTCCCCTGCCAGTAGAAAAGTAGAAAAGCCTGTCCCCTGCCAGTAGAAAAGTAGAAAAGCTCCCCTGCCAGTAAAAAAGCCTGTCCCCTGCCAGTAGAAAAGCCTGTCCCCTTCCAGTAGAAAAGCCTGTCCCCTGCCAGTAGAAAAGCCTGTCCCCTGCCAGTTGAAAAGTAGAAGAGCCTGTCCCCTGCCAGTAGAAAAGTAGAAAAGCCTGTCCCCTGCCAGTAGAAAAGTAGAAAAGCCTGTCCCCTGCCAGTAGAAAAGCCTGTCCCCTGCCAGTTGAAAAGTAGAAAAGCCTGTCCCCTGCCAGTAGAAAAGCCTGTCCCCTGCCAGTAGAAAAGCCTATCCCCTGCCAGTAGAAAAGCCTGTCCCCTGCCAGTAGAAAAGCCTGTCCCCTGCCAGTAGAAAAGTAGAAAAGCCTGTCCCCTGCCAGTAGAAAAGCCTGTCCCCTGCCAGTAGAAAAGTAGAAAAGCCTGTCTCCTGCCAGTAGAAAAGCCTATCCCCTGCCAGTAGAAAAGTAGAAAAGCCTGTCCCCTGCCAGTAGAAAAGTAGAAAAGCCTGTCCCCTGCCAGTAGAAAAGCCTGTCCCCTGCTAGTTGAAAAGTAGAAAAGCCTGTCCTCTGCCAGTAGAAAAGCCTGTCCCCTGCCAGTTGAAAAGTAGAAAAGCCTGTCCCCTGCCAGTAGAAAAGCCTGTCCCCTGCCAGTTGAAAAGTAGAAAAGCCTGTCCCCTGCCAGTAGAAAAGCCTGTCCCCTGCCAGTAGAAAAGCCTATCCCCTGCCAGTAGAAAAGCCTGTCCCCTGCCAGTAGAAAAGCCTGTCCCCTGCCAGTAGAAAAGCCTGTCCCCTGCCAGTAGAAAAGTAGAAAAGCCTGTCCCCTGCCAGTAGAAAAGCCTGTCCCCTGCCAGTAGAAAAGTAGAAAAGCCTGTCTCCTGCCAGTAGAAAAGCCTATCCCCTGCCAGTAGAAAAGTAGAAAAGCCTGTCCCCTGCCAGTAGAAAAGTAGAAAAGCCTGTCCCCTGCCAGTAGAAAAGCCTGTCCCCTGCCAGTAGAAAAGTAGAAAAGCCTGTCTCCTGCCAGTAGAAAAGCCTATCCCCTGCCAGTAGAAAAGCCTGTCCCCTGCCAGTAGAAAAGCCTGTCCCCTGCCAGTTGAAAAGTAGAAGAGCCTGTCCCCTGCCAGTAGAAAAGTAGAAAAGCTTGTCCCCTGCCAGTAGAAAAGTAGAAAAGCCTGTCCCCTGCCAGTAGAAAAGTAGAAAAGCCTGTCCCCTGCCAGTAGAAAAGTAGAAAAGCTCCCCTGCCAGTAAAAAAGCCTGTCCCCTGCCAGTAGAAAAGCCTGTCCCCTTCCAGTAGAAAAGCCTGTCCCCTGCCAGTAGAAAAGCCTGTCCCCTGCCAGTTGAAAAGTAGAAGAGCCTGTCCCCTGCCAGTAGAAAAGTAGAAAAGCCTGTCCCCTGCCAGTAGAAAAGTAGAAAAGCCTGTCCCCTGCCAGTAGAAAAGCCTGTCCCCCGCCAGTAGAAAAGTAGAAAAGCCTGTCCCCTGCCAGTAGAAAAGCCTGTCCCCTTCCAGTATAAAAGCCTCTCCCCTTCCAGTAGAAAAGCCTGTCCCCTGTCAGTAGAAAAGCTTGTCCCCTGCCAGTGGAAAAGCCTGTCCCCTGCCAGTAGAAAAGTAGAAAAGCCTGTCCCCTGCCAGTAGAAAAGCCTGTCCCCTGCCAGTAGAAAAGCCTGTCCCCTTCCAGTAGAAAAGCCTGTCCCCTTCCAGTAGAAAAGCCTGTCCCCTTCCAGTAGAAAAGCCTGTCCCCTGCCAGTATGCTGCAAAGAAAGATCCTTGCTTGCTGGAAGGGAACAGGCTTTTCTACTCAGACTTTGGCTGCTTTCTCAAATGAACGATCTGTAAGATCTTTTGTTTTGATGTACCTGTAATGTATTTCGCCGATTTAAGCGAAAAATTTTATGGAGCTTTAAAAGTGAAGTACAGTGGAACCTCGGATTATGAGCATAATCCATTCCAGGAGAATGCTCGTAATCCAAAGTACTCACATATCAAAGCGAGTTTTCCCATTGAAGTCAATGGAAACGAAAATAATTTGTTCCGCATTGACTTCAATGGATGCAATACCGCATGCGGCCAGAGGCGGGGGGCGCCGGAGAGCCTCGGAAACAGTGATCAGCTGTGTCCAATCACAGCTGATCACAGTGTAAATAGGAAGTGCCGGTTATCGGCTTTCCTCTGCTCACTCTGACAACACGTGAGGAGAGGAAAAGCCGATAAAAGACTTTCCTCAGAGGGGGGGTTCTGCACTGATAATCAGTGATGCCCGCTAGTGCCCACTAGTGATGCCAATCAGTGCCCATTAGTGCTACCTTTCAGTGTCCATCATTGCCTCCTATCAGTGCCCATAAATGCTGCTCTTCAGTGCTGCCTATCAGTGCCCATCAGTGCTGCATATCAATGCCGCCTATCAGTGCCCATCAGTGCTGCATATCAGTGCCGCCTATCAATGCCTACAGTGCCCATCAGTGCTGCATATCAGCGCTGCCCATTAGTGCCCATCAGTGCTGCATATCAGTGCCACCTATCAGTGCTATCAGTGCTGCATATCAGTGCCACCCATCAGTGCCCATCAGTACCGCCTATCAGTACCCATCAGTGCTGCATATCAGTGCCGCCCATCAGTGCCACCTATCAGTGCCCATCAGTGCTGCATATCAGTGCTGCCCATCAGTGCTGCCTATCAGTGCCCATCAGTGCTGCATATCAGTGCCGCCCATCAGTGCTGCCTATCAGTGCCCATCAGTGCTGCATATCAGTGCTGCCCATCAGTGCCGCCTATCAGTACCCATCAGTGCTGCATATCAGTGCCGCCCATCAGTGCCCATCAGTGCTGCATATCAGTGCCGCCCATCAGTGCCACCTATCAGTGCCCATCAGGGCTGCATATCAGTGCCGCCCATCAGTGCCCATCAGTGCTGCCTATCAGTGCCCATCAGTGCTGCATATCAGTGCCGCCCATTAGTGCCCATCAGTGCTACATATCAGTGCCACCCATCAGTGCCGATCAGTACCGCCTATCAGTACCCATCAGTGCTGCATATCAGTGCTGCCCATCAGTGCTGCATATCAGTGCCACCTATCAGTGCCCATCAGTGCTGCATATCAGTGCCGCCCATCAGTGCCCATCAGTGCTGCCTATCAGTGCCCATCAGTGCTGCATATCAGTGCCGCCCATTAGTGCCCATCAGTGCTGCATATCAGTGCCACCCATCAGTGTCTTCTATCAGTGCCCATCAGTGCTGCCTATCAGTGCCGTCTATTAGTGCCAGTCAGTGCCGCCTCATCAGCCCACATCAGTGAAGGAGAAAAATTACTTATTTACAAAAGTTTATAGCATACAACTAACAAAAACTTTTTTTTTTCAAAATTTTCAGTCTTTATTCATTTGTTTAGCAAAAAAACTAAATGTTGATTAAATACCACCAGAAGAAAGCTCTATCTGTCTCAAAAATTTTTTATAAAAATGTAGTTTGGGTACAGTGTTGTATGACCGCGCAATTGTCAATCAAAGTGTGACAGAGCTGAAAGCTGAAAATTGGTCTGGGCAGGAAGGGGGTGAAAGTGTCCGGTACTGAAGTGGTTAAATACTAGAAAGTGGGTGAATGGAGATCTGTAAACGATGTCTAGAAGAAGAAGCTACTTATTTTTTTCAGCCAGTGCTTCAGCATTTTTTCCCCAAGCATTGGGGGACAAAATATGTAATTTTAATTTGAACTGACATATTTTCTTCGAAATTGCTCCTTTCTCAGAAATGAAAAGTCTACATTAGCCTAAGATGAGATAAGTCGCCCCCAAGATTTTAGCCGTGACCTCGCGCGGAAACTGAACAGAGCGTCTCCATTCTAGCAATTTGTAACCGTAATGAGGGAAAACCGCGCCTTTAACCTTTTCGGCGTTTATCATAGAAAAACGCAATGAAAACCCGTCCCGCCCCAATCGCCCCCCGGATCTGGAATTCTGCTTTCAAGTCAAGCAGCTTGCAGAGGTGAGAGGCACCATATGCCGTCCAGGCCTCCATCAGCCTGATCGCTCTCCGAGGACAGCGATTGTAGGACAAATGATGTTAGCGAGATGGAAGTCTAATTATTCATTATGGAAACTTTAGATGGCTCTCTGGCCAGTGCTAAAAACCAGGAGAGGAGAGATCTCCCAACGACCCAGAGCCCAGGGGGGGGGGGGGAACATAGAACCCCAACGGCTGAAAGGAGAGCTTTAACCAAGCTGAGCCTGGGAACCGTAAATCATGGAGGCAATGGGGGGAAATTTGTCAGCGCGGCACTTGAGTCCTTCCAATAATGCATTATGCTTGTGTGAGATAGCAACCAATTACCATCTGTCTTCACCTTCACCCAAAAATGCTTTTCTGAACTTAAAATGAGGACTAGATTGCAAAATTTTGCTATTTAGGCAACCTTCACCTCCATGATGTGATTTGTGGGGATGCCGAATATGCCTAGAGAGAGGCCAATCCCAAGATATGCAGCAAAAGGCCTACCACAGATGAGACTGCTCTTTAACCACTTCAACCCCCCGGAAGGATTTACCCCCTTCCTGACCAGGCCATTTTCTGCAATACGGCACTGTGTCTCTTTAAAGAGGAAGTAAACCCTGATGGGTTTACTTCCTCTTTGTTTCCCTGCAAAGGTAAAGCATAATGGTCTACTATGCATCGCATCGCATCGCATAGTAGCCCATTATGTGTCACTTACCTGACACAGGAGCCTGCGATGTCACCGCTGTCCCCTCTGCTACGGAGCGTCTATCTTCTTCCCGGGTATCGTGGCTCCGGCGCTGTGATTGGGCGGAGCCGCGATGACGTCACTCCCGCGCATGTGCACGGGAGCCGCCACTAACGGCATATCGCCGTTAGCAGCGGCATGCTCAGTGCGCCTGCACGCCGCTGTCTACGGCGCATGCGCCATAGACAGCGGTGCCTGTCTCTTTGCAAATATCTCCTAAACCGTGTAGGTTTAGGAGATATTTCTTGGACCTACAGGTAAGCCTTAATCTAGTCTTACCTGTAGGTCAAAGTGGTCTGTAAGGATTTACAACCACTTTAACTGACAATTGCGCAGTCGTGCGACGCTGTACCCAAACAAAATTGACGTCCTTTTTTCCCCACAAATAGAGATTTCTTTTGGTGGTATTTGATCACCTCTGCGGTTTTTATTTTTTTTCGCTGTAAACAAAGAAAGAGCGACAATTTTGAAAAAAAAATAACAATTTTTTTTTACTTTTTGCTATAATAACGATCCCCCAAATTTAAAAAAAAAAAAGAGCAACAATTTTGAAAAAAAAAAAAAAACAATATTTTTTTCTTTTTTCTGTAATAAATATACCAATTAAAAAAAATAATAATTTCTTAATTAGTTTAGGCCAATATTTATTCTTCTACATATTTTTGGTAAAAAAAAAATCACAATAAGCGTATATTGATTGGTTTGCACAAAAGTTATAGCGTCTCCAAAATATTATTATTATACAGGGTTTATATAGCGTCAACAATTTGCGCAGCGCTTTACAACATGGGACAGGGGATAGATTTATGGCATTTTTATTATTTATTTATTTTTTACTAGTAATGGCGGGGATCTGCGATTTTTAGCGGGACTGCGACGGCGAACAGATCGGACACTTTTGACACTTTTTTGGGACCACTGACATTTATACAGCGATCAGAGCAAAAAAAAAATAGCCACTGATTACTGAATAAATGTCACTGGCAGGGAAGGGGTTAACACTAGAGGGCGATCAAGGGGTTAAGTGTTCCCTAGGGAGGTGTTTCTAACTGTGGGGGGAGGGGACAGACTGGGAGTAGAGAGAGATCGCTGTTCCTGATCACTAGGAACAGCAGATATCTCTCTCTCTCTCTCTCTACACCCCTGTCAGAACGGGGATCTGTTTGTCTACATTGACAGTTCCCCCCGTTCTGGCTCTCTGAGGAGCGATCGCGGGTGGTCGGCGGACATCGCGGCTGCCGGCCATGCGCATCGGCTCCGGCATCGCACACACCTCTGATCGCTCTTAAAGCGGCTGACGTACACCTACGGCGATTCATGCAGCCGTGCCAGCCTGCCGCAGTATAATGGCTAGTCAGCAAGCAGTTAGTTTATCTTTTCACTTGTTTGGAAAAAACCTGTCCTCGTTTTGTCACCCTTTATTCTTCTTTATAGATTAGAGTAGAAAAGAAGCCCTAACTGGGTGACATTTAACCACTTCAGGTCCGCCCCATTGCAGTTTTACTGCTACAAGGCGGCACCTTGCCACGGATCATGTATAAAAACAAGATCCGTCTCTTCCCGGTAGGGGATGGGGGGCGAGCACGTGCCCTGCTGGCGGCTCGCTCTGGCTGTGATCACACACAGCGGGAGTCCAGCGGCGGATACCGCAGACTCAATGTCCGCTGGCACCCGCCAGTGATCTAGCAGAGGGGCAGAATGGCGGTCTGTCTAT
This sequence comes from Aquarana catesbeiana, assembly GCF_042186555.1. Lineage (NCBI taxonomy): Eukaryota > Metazoa > Chordata > Amphibia > Anura > Ranidae > Aquarana > Aquarana catesbeiana. Next base: position 238,957,130 of record NC_133335.1, read on the forward strand.
GTAAACAAGGCAGATCGCTGTTCTGACAGGAGGGAAGGCATGGATCCTGTGTTCCTGCAAAGATCCATGTCTTCCCCTAGTAAAAGCACCTCCCACACTGTACTAAAACACTGGCTAGGCACACAGTTAAACCTTTGATCACCCCCTGATGTTAACCCCTTCCCAGCCAGTGTCATTAGTCCAGTGACAGCGCATATGTTTTTTAGCACTGATCACTGTATTAGTGTCACTGGTCTCCAAAAAGTGTCAGTTAGTGTCAAACTGTCCTCTGCAATATCTCAGTTCTGCTAAAAGTCACTAATCACCACCATTACTAGTAAGAAATTTTTTTTTTTTTTAAATATATAAATGATCCTGCCTGTTCCTGTGTCCCCCTTAGTGTGCTGACCACGGTAATCATGGCTGCTGATCCATAATATAGTGGTCAGTTTTTTTTTCTCACAAGAAAAGAAAATCGTCGTCAGTTTATGTGCCTCCGTCATCCCGCTGCTCTTCCTCTCCCCCTCCATCCCTGCCTGTCAGCTCCTGTGTGTGTGAGCCAATCTCTTCCCCGTCTTTCTCCCCCCCCCCCCACTTTTAAGTAGCTGGCAGTAAATTTAAATAAAAATTACTGCCAGCCCCTCTGTTCTACTAAGCCATCCTACACTGTGTATATGTTTGTATAAAATTGTGCCTGTAAATACCTTATTTCAGTTCGTTTCTGGCTGGGCACGTGACCTCGGGTCGCTCTCCTCCCCTGATCTAAGGGCTACAGCGGGAGGCAGTGGCGTCTCCAGCTTTCATATTTAGGGGGGGCACATGGGGGGACAGGGACACAAGTAGGGGGGCAACTATAAAATGCAATTATTTATATATATATATATATATATATATATATATATATATATATATATATATATCTATCCTGGGGCCCTTTACTACGATCCCACAACGGGGCCCTTTCACATGTTCTGCAGTGAGCTCCCTTCCTACTGTATTGGGCCCCCCAGGGTGGCAGAAAACAAGAGATATATGTCACCAGCATACCAAGAAAATATAGGGGTCCAAAGCTGTGGGAGAACTATCAGGGTTGCAAAGGTTGTCTTGCCACCGGGCCCTGGTGTTCTGCCACTGTGGGGTTCCCCAGCCTCCTCTTGCTGTCCTGCCCCTGCTATTGACAGCGCTGGTCTGGCATCTCTTGGAATTTACAGGCTGGTTCTCCTGTCCTAAGGATGGGAGAAATCGGTCTGTTTTTTCAGTAACTGAGAGTCCTGGTGGAGTCCTTCCTGCAACTCGCTCTTCTCCCTGCCAATGAGGATGCAGGGGAAGGAGCAGATCGGGTGGCCATGGTTGTGTGAGCGCTCGCTTTATACAGTGTCAGCGAGCAGAGGGAGGAATCACCCGCAGGAGCTGACTGGGGACTCTCTTCCTCTCTATAGAGACTGTGTTACTCCAGCGCCGGCCCGAGTAAGACATTGCCTTTTTGTAAAAAAAAAAAATATTTTTTTTTAATTGGGGGGGGGGCACATGGTGGGGCACAGCATAATGTTGGGGGGGGGGGGGTCAGGGCCCCCTCTGGCCCCCCCTAGTGACACCATTGGTGGGAGGGGCTGTGCGGACAGCACAGTGACCTCCTGGGTGACATCAGAGGGGGATCTCGGCCCCTCCCACTGTAGCCCTTAGATCAGGGGGGAAGGTGAACCTAGGTCACGTGGCCGGCCAGAAACAAACTGAAATAAGGCATTGACAGGCACATTTTTTTACAAACATGGACACAGTGTAGTACGGCTTAGTAGAACAGGAGGGCTGACAGTAATCTTTATTTGAGTTTACAACCATTTTAACTCTGTGTCTGAGATGTTTTCAATTGCTTCAGTCCCAACCAGTGTTGCCAACCTACCAGATTGAAATTTACTGACACGACACTCAAAATTTACTGGCACAGCCACGTTTTTACTGACAAAACTACAGTTTTTAAGTGCAAATTTCAGTATTTAAAGGGGTTGTAAAGGTTCGCGTTTTTTCACCTTAATGCATCCAAACACCTGGCAGTTACCGGCCCCCTAGCCCCCCCGTTTACTTACCTGAACCCCTTCATCTTCTTCAGCTGTCCTTCTCTCCACGGAGTCCCGGCTTTGATTGGTTAGATGGATAGCAGCGCAACCTTTGGCTCTCGCTGCTGTCAATCAAATACAATGACCCGGGCGCCGGGGGGTGGGGCCGAGTCATACATTCGGCTTCTATGGACGCCGAATGAATGACTGGGGAACGTGCCCGCAGGGTAACCCCCTTGGGGAGAGTGCATCTCCTAGGGGGTTATCTAATGTGGGGAGGAGCCGCGAGAGCCACCGAGGTACCCCAGAAGAGGATGTTCGGGGCCACTCTGTGCAAAAGGACCTGCACAGTGGAGGTAAGTATGACATGTTTGTTATTTAAAAAAAACAAAAAACAAAGCTTTAGTATCACTTTAAGCTACAAACAAGTACAATATCCAATTAACAATGTGATTTATGGTAAATATTACTCCAGTCCAAACAGCACAAACTGTTCCGCTCCTGGCTTGCCGCTCTCCCGCCCTCCCGCCCCGCAGATTTGCACACCAGGCTCCGGCCACTCTGCTCCTTTGCACAACGACATCACATCTCCCAGAGCCCCCCCCCCGCCCCCGCCTGCACTTCCCAAAATTGGTTGGGTTAAGGCATAATTTCCTGTTATCGCTGTTTAGATTGAGCAAACGATTGTTTATGCTGAGGAATATTTCTGTTTTTAATGTAATGGCATGTCAAGTGCATTACTTGCAATAAAGCCCAACTTAAAAGGATTTTACACTATTTGGCGTCTTATCTCATTGCTGACATATTCCACTGAGCACTATGGTCGGAGGGAAGAGGAGTATCGTCTCCACATGATGGATGGATGATCCCCCTCGTCTACCCAACACTGAGGAGTGACCGTGGTGGTCAATACTCTTTGGTAAGAGCACATCTTAAAGTGGTTGTAAACCCACAAAAAAAAAAAGAAAAAAAAAAAAAAAACCTGCAAGACAAAGGCATAGCATACTAGCTCATTATGAAATACTACCTTAGATCGAAGCCCCCTGCAGCGGTCCCGGCACACTGTTCTGCCCGGCGACACGACTCCCGGAGTTACTGTGATTGGCCGGAGCCGCGATGACATCACTCCCGGAGCCGCCGGTAACAGCGCGCCAACGAGCCGTTGCTTCACTGCGCATGTGCCGATGACTAGACATGTGCACACTGAAATATTTTGTTTTGGAATTTCGTTTTCATCCGAAAAATAAATGTATTTAGTTACTGCCGAAATTCGTTTTTATTTTTTTCGTTTCGTTAAAAAATGCATAAGTCCGAAAATCCGAAATAATTAAGGTCGAATCTGTCATTGAAAGCTTATGGTGTCTGTCGAATGTTCTAAGAAGATTCAACGCCGCAATTGTACATTTCCGGTCGAATGCTCCTCCTACAAGCTATAGTAGAATTCTAATGTTGTAGGACACTAGTAATAATTATATTTATTAATTATTATTACTAGTCAACCAACATTAGAAATCTTCTATAGCCTATGGGCGGAGCATTTGACCATAAATGTCCGCTCGCGGCGAATCTTCATGTCGAATCTTTTCTCTCTATATAGAATAATCTTGGACTAATAGAGTTAGGTTTGGCACATTCTACCTTTTTTGCTATTGTCTCTATATTGTCGAATCTTTTCTCTCTATGTCGAATCTTTTCTCTCTATGTAGAATAATCTTGGACTAATAGAGCCAAGGTTAGGCACATTCGACCACAGGTTCGATGGACACAGATCGCTATTGTCAGCGTCATGTGGAATCTCCTATCTATATCGAACTGTTGTCGCAATGAAAATAAAGCATTTGTTTATGTCGGATCTTTCGGTTTTCGGATTCTGCACATTCGTTATCGTTTGTTAAAACGATAACAAAAATACCCGAAATTCGGACGAAAATGCATTCGGACAAAATGAATGCACATGTCTAGCGATGACGTCGGCACATGCTGATACAGGGGATATCTCCTAAACCGTGTAGGTTTAGGAGACATACGCGGTAGCTACAAGTAAGCCTTATTATAGGCTTACCTGTAGTAAAAAGTGGTTGTAAAGGGTTTACAACCACTTTATCCTTTGGTGGCGGTTTATTCACAAGGTGGAGGAACCGAATTGGATGTTAATACAAAAGAACTTTTGCACATATAAGATTGCTGTGAAGGCATCACACTGTTGCCATCCTGAAGACATACGGACTGTTTTATTTAGCGGAACACATTTTTTTAATACAGTGGAACCTTGGATTATGAGCATAATCCGTTCCAGGAGAATGCTTGTAATCCAAAGCACTTGCATATCAAAGCGAGTTTCCCCATAGAAGTCAATGGAAACAAAGATAATTAGTTCCGCATTGACTTCTATTACATGCAATACCGCATGTGGCCAGAAGTGGGGGGGGGGCGCCGGAGAGCCTCGGAAATACTCGGGGACAGCTCGGCTGAACTCGGAAAGGCTCAGTAATGGAGTATTTCCGAGTGCTTCTGAGTATTTCCGAGTGATTCTGAGTATTTCCGAATGGCTCCGAACCATTCCGAGTGTCCCTGGCGCCCCCCGCACCTCTGGCCAAATGCGGTACTGCACACCCCATTAGCTTGAATTCTGCTCGTTTTGCGAGACAACACTCACAATCTGATTTAGAATTACAAAGAAAAAAAAAGTTGCTCGTCTTTCAAAACGCTCGTTAACCGTGTTACTCGTTAACCAAGGTTCCACCGTACTTACTTGTTTATGTGATAATATCTCACGTTAGTGGTGCTGCTATTACATTATTGAATTTGACTTTATTTCACGAGAGCGTTTTTTTCTTGTTTTCTGTAGCGGGCACTCCTTTTCCTGTCACTGGCACTTACTGGCAGGAGAAAAGTGCCTGTTTTTTTTTACTGGCTGCCAGTAAAAATACTGACGGTTGGCAACACTGCTCCCAGCGCCTTTGTGAACTTATTCTAACAGAAGGTGATGTTCTGTCTACTACCACCATGTGGAAGTCCATCACTAGTGGTCAAAAACGTTCCTAAACAATGACCAATGGTTTGTTGCACACCATAGCTCTACAGAAATTTTCATATTCATGTCCATTGTTGACCACCAGTATGGAAACTCTGCCATCATCATAAAATGTGATTTAACTTCATAAATCGTGCCATGGGGTAAGTGACACAGCTGAGGTACTCTAGAGGAAGATAGACCCACCTGGCAAACCTTCTTGTATGTATTCCTTGACCAACCACAATAAAAAAACGGTGAGGATGTAGGAAGTCTCTGTGGAGGAGTCACGCTTTTTTGACTTCCATCCATTAATCTTGTCCAATAACAGTGTGGAGAGTAAATTATTTACATTAAGGATATTATGGGGGATTGGCCGCGGGATTAAATTTTCATTTAGAATGTGTTAACATCGGGCTTTTTAGCGAATCAGTATTAGCTTCTGTAGGCATCTTGCCTCGAGCTTCCGAGTCATTTGTCATCTTCTTGTCAACAGGTCTGGTCGTTCATGTAGTTTAATTCACTGCAAGATATACAGTTTATACAAGCCGTAAACTCCGGGGCTAGGACGGTGGCTTCTGAAGAAGGTGGACAATACCATCTGTGCAAAGCCCCTATCACAAAACCTGGCTCCCTGTGTGGCAGCGGGCACTTGATGGAGGCCCTCTCCTTCTTTAGATAGCAAGTCTATGTTACGCACCATACAAAAACTAAAAATAGTGCAGCGCAAAAATGCATAATCAATTAACATACACAATAAACATAAACATGTACAGGTCTCCACATTAATTCATATCAAAGTTAATGATAAACGCCCAAAAGACCCGCAATGAGCTAAAGAAAGTCCATATATTTGTGAAGAAAGATCAGAAGCACGTTTCACTCCAGGCGGTTGGTCCCTTCACCCACAGACAAACACAGTGCCATGTATTACCAGAAGCTCACTATTGCTTGTCCCATACAGGAAAATAACGTGAGAAGCAGGGGCGGACTGACCATTCGGGCACTCGGGCACTGCCTGAGGGCCCCATGCCACTAAGGGACCCCACCACGGTTGCCAGCCTCAATAAAACCAGGGAAATTATGTCAAAATCTGTGTTTTTTTTAAAAATTCCAAGATTATAGCTTCCCCGCCTCTCCAGTCCCTTTTCAGTGTGTGTGTGTGTGTGTGTGTGTGTGTGTGTGTGTATATTCTGTGTGTGTATACTGTGTGTGTATATTGTGTGTGTGTGTGTGTGTGTATACTGTGTGGCCCCATAATCTATTGCCTGGGAACCCCATAATCTCCTATTGCCTGGGGGCCCCATGATCTCCTATTGCCCGGGGGCCCCATAATCTTCTCCTATTGCCCGGGGGCCCCATAATCTTCTCCTATTGCCCGGTGGCCCCATAATCTCCTATTGCCTGGGGGCCCCATGAGTTGTCAGTCCACCCCTGGTGTGAAGCAGAAGGGCTTCCCAGACATCAACTCGATCCTAGATGCATGTAGAGCAGGGATTCTCGACCAGGGTTCCATGGTACCCTAGGGTTCCTTCAGAGGTTGCTAGGGGTTCCTAGAGCAATGAGCAATTTCTGCCTCTTCGATAAGTTCCCGCTGACACCATTAATCTTTTTAGCCATATGTAAGGAGGTAACTCTTCCCAATGACCACAAGTGTAAGCAGCATTCTTCCCACTGACCATCACACTAATTTATCACGAGTTGTAGATATAGCAATTTTTATCAGGGGTTCCCTGAGACCGAAAAGTTAATTTAAGGGTTCCTCTGTGGTGAAAAGATTGAGAAAGCCTGACGTAGAGAAATGAAAAAAATCTAAGTGCTCTCTGCTAGTTAAAATCTCACCTTTTTATTCAAAAGTAAACTACTTACAAACGATTCTCTTGACATAGAGCATATCACGATACACAGCAAATGGCGATCTCCTAACGGCACTGTAGGATAGTAGCGGGTGATGTCATCAGGTGCAGCTCCTCCTCCCGTACGCGTTACGTCCAACGGAACTTCGTCAGTGGGGTCAGCAGTTACACGCCAAGCTGGCCATACACATTACAATTTGCTTAGTTTTGAGACTGTTGGAGTGACAGTATAGTCAACACTGGAGGGGGGACTTAGTTAAAGGGGGCTTCCAGAATCCAATGAGCCTCCTTCCCACAGACCCCTGCAGCCACCACCCTGGGTTGAGGGGAAGAGACCCTTGTCTCCATCAACAGGGGGACAAGGTGCTTTGGGGGGGGGGGGGGGGGCACAGAGCTGGTTGGGTCTGTCACAATGACCAAAAAGGAAGGTAATTTCCCCAAAGGTTACAGAAGAAGAAATAAAAAGAGAAAACCCAATGCTTCCTCACTTTTTAGGAGTGGAGAGGGATTAGACCCCCTGTCAGTTTTTATTGCTGACTGTGCCCCCCCATTAGGCAGATTCACCATCCTCATTCGTCCTGTTTACCGATTTATTACTAGTAATGGCGATGATCATCGATTTATAGCGACATTGCGACTGCGACATTGCGGCGGACGGTTCAGACACTTTTGACACTTTTTTGGGACCAGTGAGATTTGTACAGCTTTAAAAATGCACTGATTACTGTATAAATGACACTGGCAGGGAAGGTGTTAACACTAGGGGGCGATGAAAGGTTTAAGTGTTGCCTAGGAGGTGTTTCTAACTGTAGGGGGGATGGGACTGACAGGGAGTACAAAGAAATCGCTGTTCCTGATCACTAGGAACAGACGATCACACCGTACTCCCCTGACAGAACGGGGATCTGCTTTGTTTACATTGAAAGATCCCCGTTCTGGCTCTCTGTAGAGCGATCGCGGGTGGCCGGCGGACATCGCGGCCATGCGCATCGGCTTCGGCGCGCGCCCGCTGTATCTATTACACAAAGTGCCGTACCGGTACGGCGTTTTGCACAATAGAGCCGCCCTGCCTATAACTGCGGCGGCTGGTTGGCAAGTGGTTAAAAAATAAGTTTTGTCTTGAATTGTGCTTTCAGGAGACATCGGGGTCGAGTTACTAAAAAGAAAATAGACTGTGCATTATATGCAAGAAAAAAATGCATTTTTTTAAAAATTTTCCCTGCACGTGATTGGGTATTCTTTGCAAAAGGGAAGTTTTACCTAATTTACAAAGTTCTGGAGCAACAGCACTTTAGTAAATCAACCCCAATTGCCTTCGAAAAGTCTGCAAAAATAGCAAAATACTAGAAGTTTGAGCCAGGTTTGCAAAGCACTCCCCACCCAATCTCAGGTCATTGTGAGGAGCGCAGATAACCAGCCTCCGTCCGGGGTCAGGTGATGAGGAAATTTTCAGAATATACTTGTAGGTCCCCTCTGCCCACTGGATTGGTCATTTGAAGTCCTGTCAACGTCGTTTACTGGGCTCAAAAGAAATAATACAACGATCGGAGGCGGCCAAGTACCAAAGTCGATGGCTGGTGTCGAAAATATGTAAATGAAGAGGATTTTCCGTAGACGTGGGAGGTCCCAAGGCGCAGAAGATTTGCAGCGCTGGCAAATGCCACTAATTTGTTATGTGCCACGCTACACGGATCCGGCGCGGGATTTAACACCTCTCTGTGCAGCGGCAAGCAGGCTGTTACTTATTGATATGTGCGAGACATTAAACATGACACCTTTATATCTCTCGCATCCCCCAGATGCCACTTAACTAAGACCTGGAGCAGCTGCGAGCCTTCGTGAAAAATTGCTTTCAAGCACAGACCACCCAAGCAGAACAATATCATCACCGGCTGCGATCCAGATGCAGAGAGACCGGGAGAGTTTAGAGCGTTGGATATGTCATTAGAATTATGAGTGTTATGTACGGTCTTATACCGCCAGCGCGCCATCATCAATAGTCAATAACCGATAGCCTGCACGCTGCGCTTCAATAGGAACAAAAACTCTGTGCTGTCCATCACTGAATATTTCTGATGGATGAGCGCTAAGGCTTAAAGAAGAATTATCATCATTTTTTACTCTTCTCTACCCTATGTGCCAACTATATGTCGCTTTCTAAGTGTAGCTATGGATTCAGACAGGGTGCCCCCTCCTTCCCTCCACTCTGCAGCCAGTCTGACAGCTCCGAACACTCTCCCAAGATGAGCAGTGGCAAGAGGAATGCAGAGGGGAAAGGGGGCGTGTCAGCCTCCAGCCCCTCTGCATTCCTCTTGCCGTAGCTTATCTAAGAGTCCTTGCACACTGGGGCGGGGGGCGGCGTCGGCGGTAAAACGCCGCTATTATTAGCGGCGTTTTACCGTCGGTATGCGGCCGCTAGCGGGGCGGTTTTACCCCCGCTAGCGGCCGAGAAAGGGTTAAATACCACAGCAAAGCGCCTCTGCAGAGGCGCTTTGCCGGCGGTATAGCCGCGCCGTCCCATTGATTTCAATGGGCAGGAGCGGTAAGGGAGCGGTATACACACCGCTCCTTCACCGCTCCGAAGATGCTGCTGGCAGGACTTTTTTTACCGTCCTGCCAGCGCATCGCTCCAGTGTGCAAGCCCTCGGGGCTTGCACACTGGATACACAGCAGCGGCACTTTCGGGGCGGTTTGCAGGCGCTATTATTAGCGCAATAGCGCCTGCAAACCGCTCAGTGTGCAAGGGCTCTCAGGGAAGTTTTTTGGGAGTCAAGGCAATTGACTGTTATGCAGTGCTTGTTTCCTTCCTAGCTACAGTGCCTTGAAAAAGTATTCATACCCCTTGAAATCTTCCACATTTTGTCATGATACTACCAAAAACGTAAATGAATTTTTTTGGGATTTTATGGGATAGACCAACACAAATTAGAACATAATTGTGCAGTGGAAGGAAAATGATAAATGGTTTTCAAAATTTTTTACAAATAAATATGTGAAAAGTGTGGGGGGCATTTGTATGGCGCCCCCCAGAGTCAATACTTTGTAGGACCCCCTTTTGCTGCAATTACAGCTGCAAGTCTTTTTGGGGATGTCTCTACCAGCTTTGCACATCTAGAGAGGACATTTCTGCCCATTCTTCTTTGCAAAATATCTCAAGCTCTGTCAGATTGGATGGAGAGCGTCTATAAAAACCAATTTTCAAGTCTTGCCGCAGACTCTCAATGTGATTTAGGTCTGGACTGTGACTGGGCCATTCTAACACATGAATATACTTTGATCTAAACCATTCCATTGCAGCTCTGGCTGTATGTTTCGGGTCGTTGTCCTGCTGGAAGGTGAACCTCCGCCCCAGTCTCAAGTCTTTTGCAGACTCTAACAGGTTTTCTTCTAAGATTGTCCTGTATTTGGCTCCATCCATCTTCCCATCAACTCTGACCAGCTTCCCTGTCCCTGCTGAAGAAAAGCATCCCCACCACAGGATGCTGCCACCACCATGTTTCACGGTGGGGATGGTGTGTTCAGGGTGATGTACAGTGTTAGTTTTCCCCACACATAGTGTTTTGTTTTTAGGCCATAAAGTTGAATTTTGGTCTCATCTGACCAGATCACCTTCTTCCACATGTTTGCTGTGTCCTCCACATGGCTTCTCACAAACTGCAAACAGGACTTCTTATGACTTTCTTTCACCAATGTCTTTCTTCTTGTCACTCTTCCATAAAGGGCAGATTTGTGGAGAACACGACTAATAGTTGTCCTGTGGACAGATTCTCCCACCTGAGCTGTGGATCTCTGCAGCTCCTCCAGAGTTACCATGGACCTCTTGGCTCTTCTCTGATGAATGTTCTCTTTGCCCAGCCAGTCAGTTTAGGTGGACGGCCATGTCTTGGTAGGTTTGCAGTTGTGCCATACTCTTTCCATTGTCCGATGATGGATTGAACAGAGCTCCGTGAGATGATCAAAGCTTGGGAGATTTTTTTTATAACCTAACCCTGCTTTATACTTCTCCACAACTTTATCCCTGACCTGTCTGGTGTGTTCCTTGGCCTTTATGATGCTGTTTGGTCACTAAAATTCTCTAACAAACCCCTGAGGGCTTCACAGAACAACTGTATCTATATGGAGATTAAATTACACACAGGTGGACTCTATTTACTAATTAGGTGACTTCTGAAGGCAATTGGTTCTGCTAGATTTTAGTTAGAAGTATCAGAGTAAAGGGGGCTGAATATAAATGCCCCCCCCCCCCCCCACACACACACACACATTTTTCACATATTTATTTGTATCATTTACCATTTTCCTTTCACTTCATTATGTGCCACCTTGTGTCGGTCTGTCACATAAAATCCCAATAAAATACATTTACGTTTTTGGTTGCAACATGACAACATGTGGAATTCTGCCACATTTGGCAACTTTTAGGGGGAAGAAGTACCTGGTTTTGACGGGTACCCACTTCCAGTTTCCAGCCTCCTCCTTCCCCCACAGCCCTCTGAGACAGTTTACAGGTCCCAGAAGACTGCAGCCCTTTCAGAAAGCGCCGCACGCTTTGCGCATGCACAATAGGAAACCTTGCTGTGAAGCCACAAGGCCTCACTGCCGGCTTCCCTTAGTCAAGATGGCGGCGCCAGCACCCGATAGACAATTGAAGAATCGGCTCAGGTGACGACACCGCTGGATGTCTGGACAGGTAATGCCCTAATATTGAAAGTCACCAGCTACATTATTCATAGCTGCTGACTTTTGATTTTTTTTGGGGGGGAAGCCTGGAACTCTTTAACCTAGTGAATGAGGTGAAGCTCTGCTGACTTATGTCATCCAATCGTGTGCAAGCAAAAAAAAAAATTTGGGGTACAATTCTTCGCAAAGTGAATTTTTGCTATCTTCACTAAACTAAGTGAAAATTCTGTTGAAATAAAACAGCCTATTTGTGGTTAGTAAATCGACCCTCATCGATTGTTTGAGTGATACTTCTTCTGGAAGATAAAGGTACAGTATCTGTATACAGTGGGGTACCTAGCAAGTCTGGTGTCTGGGGCAATCCATTTTTAAATCCCCCCCCCCCCCCCCAAAAAAAAAGAAAACATTCTGCACATGCTATCTTGAATTCTGAGTGAGGCCGAATTGTGCTAACAGTGGGAGGGGCTATGATTAATTAAACTCTGAACCTACCCCCCTTCTACCTTCTACCCACAAAATATACTTTAATGACTTAAAGCGGCGTTCTACCCAAAAGTGGAACTTCTGCTGATTTGTCTCCCCCCTCCGGTGCCACATTTGGTACCTTTCCAGGGGGAGCGGATAGACAGGTATGCTGTCCCCAGTACAGTTCTGCCCCCACCCCCACCCCCATGGGCAGGAGAGGAGAGAGGGCTCGAACTGCTCCTCCTCCGCCTCTCGCCACTACCCCTCTGTGTCTGCCTCTGTGTGGGCAGCAGCTAAGCAAATACAGCACATGGTGGACAAAAGGGGCCTTAACCTTCATCCTCAGGTGAGTGAAAATTCCTGTGAGCCGCTAAAGTGTTCGTATTTGGCTTGAAGATAAACTGTGGCAACCCTAACAGGGACCCATTCACTTGAATGGGTCACATTAGGTGGCAATGCGGAATACGACCGGAGATTCAATCTTTGCCATGGCCGCGATGCAAAGCATGAATATCCTTGTTTAGGCTGGCAGTAAAAATTTTGGTTCAACTGCCTTCTTTTACCAACCCCAGCCGCATGTCTTAATGAGCTCATATCGACACTGAAACTTCAGCTTACTCATTTTAACCCCTGCACTCAATATGTGTAATAGGCGCTCCTGACCCCCGCACTCTGTGCAATATGTACTCCTGACCCCCGCACTCTGTGCAATATGTACTCCTGACCCCCGCACTCTGTGTGAAAGACACTCCTGACCCCCGCACTCTGTGTAATATGTACTCCTGACCCCCGCACTCTGTGTGATATGTACTCCTGACCCCCGCACTCTGTGTGAAAGACACTCCTGACCCCCGCACTCTGTGCAATATGTACTCCTGACCCCCGCACTCTGTGTGAAAGACACTCCTGACCCCCGCACTCTGTGCAATATGTACTCCTGACCCCCGCACTCTGTGTGATATGTACTCCTGACCCCCGCACTCTGTGTGAAAGACACTCCTGACCCCCGCACTCTGTGCAATATGTACTCCTGACCCCCGCACTCTGTGTGAAAGACACTCCTGACCCCCGCACTCTGTGCAATATGTACTCCTGACCCCCGCACTCTGTGCAATATGTACTCCTGACCCCCCGCACTCTGTGCAATATGTACTCCTGACCCCCGCACTCTGTGTGAAAGACACTCCTGACCCCCGCACTCTGTGCAATATGTACTCCTGACCCCCGCACTCTGTGTGAAAGACACTCCTGACCCCCGCACTCTGTGCAATATGTACTCCTGACCCCCGCACTCTGTGCAATATGTACTCCTGACCCCCGCACTCTGTGCAATATGTACTCCTGACCCCCGCACTCTGTGTAATAGGCGCTCCTGACCCCGGCACTCTGTGCAATATGTACTCCTGACCCCCGCACTCTGCATGATAGGCACTCCCAACCCCCGCACTCTGTGCAATATGTACTCCTGACCCCCGCACTCTGTGTGATATGTACTCCTGACCCCCGCACTCTGCATGATAGGCACTCCCAACCACTGCACTCTGTGCAATATGTACTCCCAACCCCCGCACTCTGTGAAATATGTACTCCTGACCCCCACACTCTGTGTAATAGGCGCTCCTGACCCCCGCACTCTGTGTGATAGGTACTCCTGACCCCGGCACTCTGTGCAATATGTACTCCTGACCCCCGCACTCTGCATGATAGGCACTCCCAACCTCCGCACTCTGTGCAATATGTACTCCTGACCCCCGCACTCTGTGTGATATGTACTCCTGACCCCTGCACTCTGTGTGATAGGCGCTCCTGACCCCTGTACTCTGTGTGATAGGCACTCCCAACCCCCGCACTCTGTGCAATATGTACTCCTGATCCCCGCACTCTGTGTGATAGACACTCCTGACCCCTGCACTCTGTGTGATAGACACTCCTGACCCCCGCACTCTGTATGATATGTACTCCTGATCCCCGCACTCTGTGCGATATGTACTCCTGACCCCCGCACTCTGGATGAATTTGCTTCTAAACTGGGGCAAATTCAACATCTATGTGACTTGGCGAGTTCACAAGAAGGCTACCTGCACTGCGCATGAAGTACAGGATCTCTTTAATGTCCTCGTCAACCCCATCCTAGTCTTTCTTCTGGAATTACACAAAGAGCCACTTCCTAATGACACAACCTTTCTTTTACCATAGATAACAATAACAATTATTCAGCCGCCATGCTTTTTCGTGGGAGTTTATATACAGAGAGCTCATGAATCACCGGCTCTGATGGAAGCCTTCCGAAGAGTGAATATGTGTTTAGAGGACAAACAGCTGTGTAATGTCTTGTTAACACAACACATCATCCACCCATCTCACACTCACCGCGTCCGCCATGGGAGACGAGAGGAGATATTTGGATATTTACTAAACAGTGGTCACTTTATAGACCAAGCACGCGATTATGGGGGTTAGTATGTGTGACCTCACTGGAAGACGGGATCACCAACATCAAACCCGGATAATCGAGTGCGTGATGGATTTACAAACTTCTGTGCAGGCCCAGAATTTCTAATATATATAAAATGTATAGAATGTAGCAAAAGATAAACAGCCAATTCGGAGGACTGTTAGAGCTTATGCACATGGCGACTTTAATGCTACCCCTCTAGAAAACGATCTCCGCATTCTCCATCGGTTGCAGAATCATCTACAGCAGCATTCCCGAACCCTTGGGTTACTCCAGAGGGTTCTAGGGGACATTCTTCCCAATGACCTCCAATGTAAGGAACATTCTTCTCACTGATCACCAATGTAAGGAACATTCTTCTCACTGATCACCAATGTAAGGAACATTCTTCTCACTGATCACCAATGTAAGGAACATTCTTCTCACTGATCACCAATGTAAGGAACATTCTTCTCACTGATCACCAATGTAAGGAACATTCTTCTCACTGATCACCAATGTAAGGAACATTCTTCCCACTGATCACCAATGTAAGGAACATTCTTCTCACTGATCACCAATGTAAGGGACATTCTTCTCACTGATCACCAATGTAAGGAACATTCTTCTCACTGATCACCAATGTAAGGAACATTCTTCTCACTGATCACCAATGTAAGGAACATTCTTCCCACTGATCACCAATGTAAGGAACATTCTTCTCACTGATCACCAATGTAAGGAACGTTCTTCCCACTGATCACCAATGTAAGGGACGTTCTTCCCACTGATCACCAATGTAAGGGACGTTCTTCCCACTGATCACCAATGTAAGGGACGTTCTTCCCACTGATCACCAATGTAAGGGACGTTCTTACCACTGATCACCAATGTAAGGAACATTCTTCCCACTGATCACCAATGTAAGGAACATTCTTCTCACTGATCACCAATGTAAGGAACATTCTTCTCACTGATCACCAATGTAAGGAGCATTCTTCTCACTGATCACCAATGTAAGGAACATTCTTCCCACTGATCACCAATGTAAGGAACGTTCTTCTCACTGATCACCAATGTAAGGAACATTCTTCTCACTGATCACCAATGTAAGGAACATTCTTCTCACTGATCACCAATGTAAGGGACATTCTTCTCATTGATCACCAATGTAAGGAACATTCTTCTCACTGATCACCAATGTAAGGGACATTCTTCTCACTGATCACCAATGTAAGGGACATTCTTCTCACTGATCACCAATGTAAGGAACATTCTTCTCATTGATCACCAATGTAAGGAACATTCTTCTCACTGATCACCAATGTAAGGGACGTTCTTCTCACTGATCACCAATGTAAGGAACATTCTTCTCATTGATCACCAATGTAAGGAACATTCTTCTCATTGATCACCAATGTAAGGAACATTCTTCTCACTGATCACCAATGTAAGGGACATTCTTCTCACTGATCACCAATGTAAGGGACATTCTTCTCACTGATCACCAATGTAAGGAACATTCTTCTCACTGATCACCAATGTAAGGAACATTCTTCTCACTGATCACCAATGTAAGGAACATTCTTGCAACTGATCACCAATGTAAGGAACATTCTTCCCACTGATCACCAATGTAAGGAACATTCTTCCCACTGATCACCAATGTAAGGAACATTCTTCCCACTGATCACCAATGTAAAGAACATTCTTGCAACTGATCACCAATGTAAGGAACATTCTTCCCACTGATCACCAATGTAAGGAACATTCTTCTCACTGATCACCAATGTAAGGAACATTCTTCTCACTGATCACCAATGTAAGGAACATTCTTCTCACTGATCACCAATGTAAGGAACATTCTTCTCACTGATCACCAATGTAAGGAACATTCTTCCCACTGATCACCAATGTAAGGAACATTCTTCCCACTGATCACCAATGTAAGGAACATTCTTCCCACTGATCACCAATGTAAGCACTCTATCTCCATCTTCCACCCGACTCCCTGGCTGGCATGACTCATCCATATTTAAGGTCTCACTTAGTCCCTTGCCAGGCCCACTGCCTGGGGATGGGCTAAGTTCCCCTAAATATGCAGGACAACCCTCCTAGCCTCCGCCCTCCAGCTTCCAGAATGTTCTCCAACATTCCAGAAGCAGGCGGAGGCACCAGAGAGCTGCCTGCATTAGTCATCCAACCCTGAACTCTAATAACCCTGACCCAAATTAAGACTTACAAGTTTTAAACATAAGTCAGAATGAAAATTTTCCTACACGCACACTAGTAGCACGCTAGAGGTTGCTACAGATGTGAGTCCAGTGATGGACAGGTGTGGAGACCTGTGTAAAGAGTAAAAGAAGCTCATTCCCACCCCCTTTGGCTCCAGGCCCTGGCGGGAGCAGTACTGCTGCCTTAAAAAAAGAACACACAATATTCTTACCTTAGTTTGAGGTATCTTCAGTCCGATCTAGTCCCATAATTATTAAAGAGGAAGTAAACCCTGATGGGTTTTACTCCCTGTTTTGCTCCCTGCAAACCCTGCAAATTAAAAGCATAATGGGCTAGTATGCATTGTATACTAGCCCATTATGTGACACTTACCTGAAAACGAAGCCCGCGCTGTCCTCTGTGCAGGCCGCTTCCATCTTCACCCCTCTTCACCTCTTTTCCTTATGGGGCCGCGGACTTTGGCTCTGTGATTGGTCGAGGTCGTAGCCGTGTCACGTCACTCCCACGCGTGCGTGCGGAAGCGGTCAGTCACGGCACACGCTGGGGCAGAAACGGCACGGAGGTCCATTTCTTCACAGTGCATGCGCTGATGACGACATTGGCGCACTACAAGTGAAAAATCTAATAAACGGCGCATGTTTAGGAGATATTTCCACTAACTATAGGCAAGCCTTATTCTAGGCCTACCTATAGGTAGAAGTCACTCAAAAGCATTTACAACCACTTTAAACTTTACGAGTGCAGTTGCATTCTTTGTGTCTTAGTAAATGTAATGTGGTGAAGCTTGACTTTGTAAAGAGTACCCAATCAGGTGCAATTAAAATTTAAAAAAACATTTTTGCTTGCACACGATTGGATGATGAAAATCAGCAGAGTGTTACCACATTTACTAAGCTCTGGGAAAAAGAGTGCAACTGCACTTGCAAAATGCACAGCCTATTTGCCTTTAGTAAATCAACCCCAATGATGTGAACAGGACTAGGTCATTAGGTTGGATTTACTAAAGCCAAACAGACTGTGCACTTTGCAAAGGCATTTGCTCCAGAGCTTAGTAAATGAGGGGAAGCTCTGCTGACTTTCCTCATCCAATCACGTGCAAGCAAAAAGGTTTTTTAACGCCCTCAGATCTGCGCTATAGCTGAATGACAGCTACAGCGCGGATGTACTTTACCGGGAGGCCGTCAATAGATGTCCTCCCCTTCGCACGCTCCCCGCGCACCCCTTGCAGGGCACGCGCAGCGCGCGCTGTGATCACCAAGTCAATGAGACTCGGGTGATCACAGATCGCAGTCCCGGCCCCTTACCACGTGATCAGCTGTCAGCCAATGACAGCTGATCACGTGATGTAAATAGAAGATCGGTAAAAAAAAGCCGATCACCGGCTTAAGTGCAAGGGACATCGGTCCCGAAGAGAAAGAGGCAAAGCCGCCTCATCTGTGCCCACCAATACCGCCTTCCAGTGCCACCTGCCAGTGCCCACACAGTGCCACAAATCAGTGCATAAGTGCCAGCAATCAGTGCCACCTATCAATGCCCACTAATGCCACCTATCAAAGCCCGCCAGTGGTGCCAATCAGTGCCTCATCAGTGCCACCCAGCAGTGCTGCCTATCAGTGTCACCTACCAGTGCCGATCAGTGCCCATCACTGCCACCCATCAGTGCCCATCAGGGCCAGCTATCAGTGCCACCTATCAGTGCCACCTATTAGTGCCCTTCAGTGCCACCTATCAATGCCCTTCAGTGCAGCCCAACAGTACCACCCATCAGCGCCACCCATCAGTGCCACCACTCAGTGCCCACCAATGTCACTTATCAGTGCCCACCAGTGCCGCCTATTAGTGCCCATCAGTGCCGCCTTATTAGTGCCCATCAATGCAGCCTATCGGTGCCCATCAGTGCAGCCTCATCAGCGTACATCAATGAAGGAGAAAAATTACCTATTTGCAAAATATAAAACGGTTTTGTATTTTTTTTTTTTAAATTCAGTCTTTTTAAAAATTTTTAACAAAAAATAAAAATCCCAGAGGTGATCAAATACCACCAAAAGAAAGCTCATTTAGTGGGGAAAAAAATGATAAAATTTTAATTTGTGTACAGTGTTGTATGGCCGCGTAATTGTCATTCAAAGAGTGACAGCGCTAAAAGCTGAAAATTGGTCTGGGCAGGAGGGGGGTTTTAGGTGCCCAGTATACAAGAGGTTAATTTTATTTTCCTTGCATGTGATTGGGTGTTCTTTGCAAAGCGGATCTTTTCCTCACCTAATAAGTGCCTTAATAAGCTCTGAAGGAACTGCACTTGCAAAGTGCACAGTCTGTTTGCCTTTAGTAAATCCACTCCATTGCATAGCTGGCCATATCATTAGCGATCAGCACAAGAAAATAATACTGGAATGCACGCCACATTCACACCTCGGCGTTATATAAACCAGAGTCGGCCCGCTGATCCCGCTTCTCTCGTCTGGACAATCTTCATCATATTTTCTGCTCCATCCCGGTCCTTGCCCCAATTCATCTTCCTCCACAGAAGGCTCAGCACTCCGTCTCCCGAGATGTAAACTGTTTTTTCTTCCCAGTCAATAACACACATGATTAATTCACTTCCCAAGACCCTAAAAATTCCACCTAGCTTTTTAAGAAAGAAAAAGATGTTTTGAAGGGTCTTAATGTAAGCCGGCCACAAGCCGCATCCCACCTGCTGACACTGCAGCGCTGGGAAATGTAAGCCGGGAGGACTTTAAAACCCGAGCCTGAGTAATAATGACAGAAACAGGCCTGAGTATATAGTAAGTGGCTTTCTTTAAAGCAGAGTTCCACCCACTTCCTGCTTCTGCCTTTGAGCCGCCTAGGCGACTCCCCTCCCCCCTAGGCGAACCCTCCCTCTCTGCAATCTTCTGGGACAGGTCACAGGTCCCAGAAGATTGCCTGTCCACTGGGAGACCGCAGCGCGACTCGCCAGCTGTCACGGCCGGATGCCCACAGTTTTAATATAGGCACCGAGGAGAGGAGCAGGGCTCCGTGCGGCCGCATCGCTGGACCGTGGAACAGGTAAGTGTCTGCTTATTAAAAGTCAGCAGCTATACTTTTTGTAGCTGCTGACTTTTAATAAACAAAAAAAGCCTGGAACTTTTGATGAGGACAAGGGCCTCATCCCCACAACCCTTGCCCGGTGGTTGTGGGGGTCTGCAGGCGGGGGACGTATGGAAATTTGGAAGCCCCCTTTAACAAGGGGCCCCCCAGATCCCCCCCCCCATGTCAATGTACCCCTACCCATTCACCCAAAAAAGTGTCAAAAAAGTAAAAATGACAGGAAACAGTTTTGGACAATTCCTTTATTAAAAAAAAGTGTACCGCGATGTAAATCCATCTTTAATCACAGCGCCGACGTTCCCGAAAAAAAAAACAAAAAGAGATGGAAAATCTCCGCCTCCATGGGAGGCATCCCCGCGACTGCCGTCTTTTTTTGCTTTGACAGCTCTTATATAGCTAAGGGCGAGGCCACCCGCTGACATAACCTAGTGACCACGCCCCCTTCTGACATCATGTGACGTCAGAGGGGACGGGGTTCAACTCGAACATCGGCTCATCCCTATTCTGCAGCAGCTGCATATGTAGAAATAGGCAATAAAGTCTGCTGATTGGGTTATGGGGTGTACTTATTCATCATGTTTGAGAGAATTCTTTGTGTGATCTCTCAACAGCGTAACACTCCCCTGTGCCATTTGGTCTCCCCTGTGCAATTTGGTGTCCTGTGAGTCAATTGGTCTCCCATGTGCCATTGGGTTACCCCTGTGCCATTTGGTTACCCTTGTGCCATTTGGTTACCCCTGTGCCATTTGTTTTCTCCTGTTCCATTTGATCTTCTCTGTGCCATTTGGTCTCCCTTGTGTTATTTGGTCTCCCCTGGGCCATTTGGTCTCCCTGAGCCGTTTGGTCTCCACTGTGCCATCCTGTGGCATATGGTCTCCCCTGGGCCATTTGGTCTCTCCTGTGCCATTTGGACTACCCTCAGCCATTTGCTCTCCCCTGAGCCACTTGGTCTCCCTGGGCCATTTGGTCTCTCTCCCCTGTGCCGTTTGGTCCCCCCTGAGCCATTTGGTCTCTCCTGAGCCATTTGGTCTCCCCTGTGCCATTTGCCCCCCCCCCCCCGTGACATTTGGTCTCTCCTGTGCCACTTGGTCTCTCCTGAGCCAATTGGGTTGGATGATGAGCTCTCTAAATTGCCACTTAGAATAGGTGACATCTCAACAAATCCCACCTTATAGCTGGCTACATAAGCTTCCTGTTCATGTGATCACTGTGATTGGCTGACACAGTGATCATGTGATCGGAAGCCTGTCCTACTGGGTCCAGAACACCATGAGTGACTGCATGTTCTCAGTCCCCCCCCCCCTCCCAGTGATCAGACTGTACATTGTAACTTTGTAGAAGGAGGAGGAAGCATTTCCTCAGTCTCCCCTCCCCCAGCGATCAGACTGTACATTGTAACTTTGTAGAAGGAGGAGGGGTAATTTCCTCAGTACCCCCTCCCCCAGTGATCAGACTGTACATTGTAGCTTTGTCTAAGGAGGAGGGGTAATTTCCTCAGCCTCCCCTCCCCCAGTGATCAGACTGTACATTGTAACTTTGTAGCAAGTCACAAATGAAGTATGCAGCAGGGGCTAATCTGTGTCAGACATTTATGAACACATCCAAGAACTGCACAGGCACCAGTATTTACATAACTGTGTCATCTCTAAGCCAGCATTTCAGTCCACTAAGGTGTGATGGCGACCCTGGATGATGCCTGAACAAAGATGGCGCTGTCCTTCTGGAGAGAAAAGCAGATGAAAGCATTGTCAGGGGGAGTACTGCGATCTCTGTGAGAGGTAATAAATACCTGGAAGTGTTAAACGGACACATTACTGAGCATGCTTCACCCAACATAAAAGCCGCATCGGAGGCAAAGGTCCACTTTAAACACCACGTGTGGGTGGAATTGCGGTTTAGGGGTCGCAATGTGAGATCCTCAGAAAATGAGCGCGGCCCGTAAATGGAACAGAGCTCATTCATCCAACATCTTCATTATCAGGACAACGTCTAATGGGCAAAGACTGGAAAAACAGACACGGCTCATAGCAGGAAGACGGAGAGCTGGGGCGCCGCCTTCCTCTGACGCCAGCGGCTCTTCTCGCACATGTCGTATCAGCACTCCGGGAAGCCCATAAAGCGGGGATTTCATTCAGGAAGGATCGTTGCCATCTTAAAACAACATTTTCACAAAGCCAATCAAACGCTCGGCATTTCCACTTGGCAAAGATTCATGTCTGCCTCGGTGCCAGATGGAAGTCAAGCGGCTCTCTACAAATACCAATAATCTATCCGCGCCTCCGCTCTCCCCTTACACTCCGCCGTCCACCGCTTTTGTGTTTATTAGAAGTCAGCACATTCAAAAACTGTAGCTGCTGACTTCTTAATAAACACACACTCACCTGTCCCAGGAGCCAGCAATGTGCTCACCCCCGAGCCGCCCCTTCGTCTTAGTCCTCTCTCCCCGGCACTGGCATCTTAACTGCGGGCACCCAGCTTCACAGCTGGGTACCCACTGCGCATGCTCGTGACCACGCTCCGCATTGGGAATGGTCCCGCAGTCTTCTGGGACCTGTGATGTGTCCCCGATGACTGCGGGGAGGGAGGGGAGAGGAGAAACTCTGTTCGGATCACCTAGGTGATCCAAGCAGTAGTGGGAGCGGGTACCTGTCAAAATTAGGTACACCCACTCAAACAAGAAAATGCCATTTGGAGAAGAAAAGTGGGGGAGGTGGCAGTGGCATCGGGAGGGGTGGCTGGGGGGGCGCCTTCTGGAGCCTGCAGCGCCTACGATGGACGTCCCACTGGTCCAATGCGGGGACCGCAGGACGTGTGACGTCCATCATAGGCGCTGCAGGCTCCAGAAGGCGGGAATTACAATGCGGCTGCCGTGCCACATCACTATGAGATCCCCGCTCGGCACTCGGGCGGGCGGCTCTCCTCTCCTCCTCTGGCTGCCTGCTGTGATGATGACGGGCGCACCGCACACCACGGCTGAGCTAAGCTGCTGCAGGACACATGAAGTCTGTCTCCTGGTCAGGTAGGTCAGTGTATGTCACTACCGTCAGTGTGTGTATGTCAGGTAGGTAGGTCAGTGTATGTCAGGTAGGTTAGTGTATGTCAGGTACGTTAGTGTATGTTAGGTAGGTCAGTGTATGTCAGGTAGGTCAGTGTATGTCAGGTAGGTTAGTGTATGTCAGGTAGGTCAGTGTATGTCAGGTAGGTCAGTGTATGTCACTACCGTCAGTGTGTGTATGTCAGGTAGGTAGGTCAATGTATGTTTGTCAGGTAGGTAGGTCAGTGTATGTCAGGTAGGTCAGTGTATGTCAGGTAGGTTAGTGTATGTCAAGTAGGTTAGTGTATGTCAGGTAGGTCAGTGTATGTCAGGTAGGTTAGTGTATGTCAAGTAGGTCAGTGTATGTCACTACCGTCAGTGTGTGTATGTGAGGTAGGTAGGTCAGTGTATGTGAGGTAGGTAGGTCAATGTATGTATGTCAGGTAGGTAGGTCAGTGTATGTCAGGTAGGTTAGTGTATGTCAAGTAGGTTAGTGTATGTCAGGTAGGTCAGTGTATGTCAGGTAGGTTAGTGTATGTCAGGTAGGTCAGTGTATGTCAGGTAGGTTAGTGTATGTCAGGTAGGTCAGTGTATGTCTGGTAGGTCAGTGTATGTCAGGTAGGTCAGTGTATGTCAGGTAGGTCAGTGTATGTCAGGTAGGTTAGTGTATGTCAGGTAGGTCAGTGTATGTCACTACCGTCAGTGTGTGTATGTGAGGTAGGTAGGTCAATGTATGTATGTCAGGTAGGTAGGTCAGTGTATGTCAGGTAGGTTAGTGTATGTCAAGTAGGTTAGTGTATGTCAGGTAGGTCAGTGTATGTCACTACCGTCAGTGTGTGTATGTGAGGTAGGTAGGTCAGTGTATGTGAGGTAGGTAGGTCAATGTATGTATGTCAGGTAGGTAGGTCAGTGTATGTCAGGTAGGTTAGTGTATGTCAAGTAGGTTAGTGTATGTCAGGTAGGTTAGTGTATGTCAGGTAGGTCAGTGTATGTCAGGTAGGTTAGTGTATGTCAGGTAGGTCAGTGTATGTCACTACCGTCAGTGTGTGTATGTGAGGTAGGTAGGTCAATGTATGTATGTCAGGTAGGTAGGTCAGTGTATGTCAGGTAGGTTAGTGTATGTCAAGTAGGTTAGTGTATGTCAGGTAGGTCAGTGTATGTCACTACCGTCAGTGTGTGTATGTGAGGTAGGTAGGTCAGTGTATGTCAGGTAGGTAGGTCAATGTATGTATGTCAGGTAGGTACGTCAGTGTATGTCAGGTAGGTTAGTGTATGTCAAGTAGGTTAGTGTATGTCAGGTAGCTCAGTGTATGTCACTACCGTCAGTGTGTGTATGTGAGGTAGGTAGGTCAGTGTATGTCAGGTAGGTAGGTCAATGTATGTATGTCAGGTAGGTACGTCAGTGTATGTCAGGTAGGTTAGTGTATGTCAAGTAGGTCAGTGTATGTCACTACCGTCAGTGTGTGTATGTGAGGTAGGTAGGTCAGTGTATGTCAGGTAGGTAGGTCAATGTATGTATGTCAGGTAGGTACGTCAGTGTATGTCAGGTAGGTTAGTGTATGTCAAGTAGGTCAGTGTATGTCAGGTAGGTCAGTGTATGTCAGGTAGGTTAGTGTATGTCAGGTAGGTCAGTGTATGTCACTACCGTCAGTGTGTGTATGTCAGGTAGGTAGGTCAGTGTATGTATGTCAGGTAGGTAGGTCAGTGTATGTATGTCGGGTAGGTCAGTGTATGTATGTCAGGTAGGTAGGTCAGTGTATGTATGTCAGGTAGGTCAGTGTATGTATGTCGGGTAGGTCAGTGTATGTATGTCAGGTAAGTAGGTCAGTGTATGTATGTCAGGTAGGTAGGTCAGTGTATGTATGTCAGGTAGGTAGGTCAGTGTATGTATGTCGGGTAGGTCAGTGTATGTATGTCAGGTAGGTAGGTCAGTGTATGTATGTCAGGTAGGTAGGTCAGTGTATGTATGACAGGTAGGTAGGTCAGTGTATGTATGTCAGGTAGGTCAGTGTATGTATGTCGGGTAGGTCAGTGTATGTATGTCAGGTAAGTAGGTCAGTGAATGTATGTCAGGTAGGTAGGTCAGTGTATGTATGTCAGGTAGGTAGGTCAGTGTATGTATGTCGGGTAGGTCAGTGTATGTATGTCAGGTAGGTAGGTCAGTGTATGTATGTCAGGTAGGTAGGTCAGTGTATGTATGTCAGGTAGGTAGGTCAGTGTATGTATGTCAGGTAGGTCAGTGTATGTATGTCGGGTAGGTCAGTGTATGTATGTCAGGTAAGTAGGTCAGTGTATGTATGTCAGGTAGGTAGGTCAGTGTATGTATGTCAGGTAGGTAGGTCAGTGTATGTATGTCGGGTAGGTCAGTGTATGTATGTCAGGTAGGTAGGTCAGTGTATGTATGTCAGGTAGGTAGGTCAGTGTATGTATGTCAGGTAGGTAGGTCAGTGTATGTATGTCAGGTAGGTCAGTGTATGTCACTACCGTCAGTGTATGTATGACAGGTAGGTAGGTCAGTGTATGTATGTCAGGTAGGTAGGTCAGTGTATGTATGTCAGGTAGGTCAGTGTATGTCACTACCGTCAGTGTATGTATGACAGGTAGGTAGGTCAGTGTATGTATGACAGGTAGGTAGGTCAGTGTATGTATGTCAGGTAGGTAGGTCAGTGTATGTATGTCAGGTAGGTAGGTCAGTGTATGTATGTCAGGTAGGTCAGTGTATGTCACTACCGTCAGTGTATGTATGACAGGTAGGTAGGTCAGTGTATGTATGTCAGGTAGGTAGGTCAGTGTATGTATGTCAGGTAGGTAGGTCAGTGTATGTATGTCAGGTAGGTCAGTGTATGTCACTACCGTCAGTGTATGTATGACAGGTAGGTAGGTCAGTGTATGTATGTCAGGTAGGTAGGTCAGTGTATTGGTCAGTGTGTCAGGTAGGTCAGTTTAGTGGTCAGCATTGATGGGCACGGGTAAGCCAGGCAGCAACCAGCAAGTGAGCTTACCCCCCCCCGCCACACAACCACACCGCCCAGCCAAAAAACATTGCGCCACTAAAGCCCCCCCCCCCTAGCAACACCCCTGGGAGGAGGACTTAAAGTGGAACTTCCCCTTTTTGGTGGAGCTCTGCTTTAAGCTGGCCATAGATTGAAATTTGTCCAGGTTCAGATGGAACTGCCCAAATGTTACTCCATCTATGGGCAGGCTGGTTGTACTAAGGTCGATCCATCACCAGCCTGTTGTTTCTTTTGACGGCAGAGAAGCCTCCCCGCACTTCCCACCAGAAGAACACAGTAGTGTTGCCGGAAGGATCCCACCAGCTACAGTGACTGTGTTGACGGGAGAATTTAGTAATTTTCTTTCCTTTAGCCTGTGGGAAAGAAAATTGCATTATGTATGGACTGCCTTAGGGAGAAACAATCAGTTAATGTGCCGACAAGCATGCTTATAGGAGGAGAGAGCAAACTGACAGAGAAATTAGCTTATCAGTATGCTGCTTCTCTTTTCACCGTCCAATCACAGGCTGGGGGGCCAAGTCCGACATGGGTTCAGAGAAAGTGGGTTAAATGATGTTGGCCTTAAAACTGAGATGCAGTTGTGTTATTAAATGGTATGTCCTGGTGGTCTCTTTTTATCACAAAGCTCCTAACATGAAAAAAATATTCTCTACTCCGAGTCCACACTGACAGCCTCACCATGAGGTTTAATGTGGAAAAATGTAAATTACACTTGGGAGCAAAAAACATAAATGCAAACTACTCACTAGGGGGGGAGAACCTCCTGGGGGAATCAAGGATGGAGAAAGATCTGGGGCTCCTAGTAGATGACAGATTGAGCAATAGCATGCAATGTCAAGCTGCAGCTACCAAAGAATATTAGCATGCGTAAAAAAAAGGGGGATATATTCCAGAGATTAAACTCTAATCCTGCCACTTTATAAAACTCTGGTTAGGACTCATCTGGAGTTTTCTATCCAGTTCTGGTCACCAGTCCTCAGAAGGGATGAGCTGGAACTGGAGAGAGTCCAAAGAAGGACAACAAAACTAATAAGGGGACTGGAGGACCACAATTTACGAGAATTGACTGCAAACACTAAACTTATTCTCACTGGAGAAGCGACACTTGAGAGGAGATATGATAGCGATCTACAAATATCTCAATAGCGATCCATAGGAAAAAAAAAACGATTCAGTCCCAAGGAGTGTAAGAGGACGCTGGGCCGCACAATGAGACTGGAAAAGAAGCAGTTTAACCTTAGCCTGTGCAGGAGGCAATAAGGATGTGGATCTCTCTTCCACCCTTTGTGGTGGCTGCGGGGAGTATGGATATTTTTAAGAGACTCTTAAATGTGCATCCTATCTGGTTGCCGCCCGCCCACTGTCAAATTATGGCGGGGCGGTGCGGCTCTTGTTCTGGGATGCTGTCGTATGATGGTGTCCCAGAACGGCCGCTATCGCGCACCCGTGGGGGCGTGCAGCGCGGCGGTCACGGGCGCGCTGTGTTGCTAGGACACTGCGCGACCCCGATCTGTGGAAAGAGCCGCCTTCGCGTGTCTTTAAACATGTGATCGGCTGTGTCCAATCACAGCTGGTCACATGTAGGGGCGGCACAGTGGTGTAGTGGGTAGCACTCTCACCTAGCAGTAAGAAGGGTCGCTGGTTCGAATCCCAACCACGACACTACCTGCCTGGAGTTTGCATGTTCTCCCTGTGCCTGCGTGGGTTTTCTCCGGGTACTCCGGTTTCCTCCCACACTCCAAAGACATGCTGGTAGGTTAATTGGATCCTGTCTAAATTGTCCCTAGTATGTATGAATGTGAGTTAGGGACCTTAGATTGTAAGCTCCTTGAGGGTAGGGACTGATGTGAATGTACAATGTATATGTAAAGCGCTGCGTAAATTGACAGCGCTATATAAGTACCTGAAATAAATAAATAAATAAATAAATGTAAACAAGGAAGTGCCACTAATCGGCGTTCCTCGCCTCACACTGTCAGAGAGTCTCCACGCAGGGGGACATTTAGGAATGTAATCAGGGCACTGATCATCAGTGCCCTGATTACAATAGTGAAAAATAGTGTCACCATACAGTGCCCACCAATGCCAGCGATCAGTGCCCACCAGTGGCAGCAATCAGTGCCCACCACTGCCCACAAGTGCCACCAATCAGTGCCCATTAGCGATGCCAGTCAGTGCTGGCAATCAGTGCTGCCTATCAGTGCTGCCCATCACTGCTGTCCATCAATGCCCATCAGTGCCACCCATCAATGCCCATCAGTGCCCATCAGTACTGCCTATCCGTGCCGCCTATCAGTGTCCACCAGTGCCACCTATCAGTGCCTACTAGTGCTGCCTATTAGTGCCCACCAGTGCCACCTATCAGTGCCCACTAGTGCTGCCTATTAGTGCCCACCATTGCTACCTATCAGTGCCCACTGGTGCTGCCTATTAGTGCCCAATAGTGCCGCCTAACAGTGCCCATCAGTGCCGCCTAACAGTGCTCATCAGTGCCACATATCAGTGCCACCTATCAGTGCCCATAAGTGCGGCATATTAGTGCCTCCTCATCAGTGCCACCTAATCAGTGCTCATAAGTGCCACCTCATCAATGCCCACCAGTTCAGCCTATGAGTGCCCATCAGTGCCGCCTCATCAGCGCACATCAGTGAAGGCGAAAAATGACTTATGCCGCGTACACACGGTCGGACTTTTCGTCTACAAAAGTCCAACGGACGCTGACGGACTAAAGCTGGCTGGTAATCCGATCGTGTGTGGGCTTCTCCGGACTTTCAACGGACTTTTTTAGCCTCAAATCCGACGGACTTTAGATTTGAAACATGCTTCAAATCTTTACGTCATAACTACGACGGACCCCGAAATCCGCTCGTCTGTGTGCTAGTCCGACGGACAAAAACCCATGCTAGGGCAGCTATTGGCTACTGGCTATGAACTTCCTTATTTTAGTCCGGTGTACGTCATCACGTACGAATCCGTCGGACTTTTGTGTGGTCGTGTGTAGGCAAGTCCGTTCGTAAGAAAGTCTGCCGCAAGTCCGCCGAAGGTACGTCGGAAGTATGTCGGACAGGCTGTCGGACTTTTGTAGACGAAAAGTCCGACCGTGTGTACGCGGCATAAGTTACAAAATTTACTGACAGAAACAAAGTGAAAAACATTTTTTTTTCAAAATTTTTGGTCTTTTTTTTTTTTTTGTAAATAATAAATAACCCAGCAGTGATAAAAAATATTTGTTTGGATACAGTGTAGCATGACGGTGCAATTGTCATTCAAAGTGTGACAGCGCTGAAAGCTGAAAAATGGCCTGGGCAGGAAGGGGGTAAAAGTGCCTGGTAGGCAAGTGGTTAAAGATCACAACATACAGAGATATGGGGAATAATTATAGACACTGACTCAGGTTGAACTGGATGGACTGTTGTCTCTATTCAACCTTACCGACTATGAAACCTCCTACTGCAGGATCCTGTGCACCAAAATGTCGCAGGGCCATACAACTAGGGCTGCATGTCCAGATCCCGGCGCCAGAAGATAATGTTTCAACAGTTTGTTGCACATAGTGTTATTGTAACCCATAAAAGCTCATTAGTCCAAGTATCATTGCAATAAAATAATAATCTTCGTAATCTGTCATTTATAGGCAATAACCTCTCGATGTGACGGGAGGCCATAACATTTACACCTCACCTGTCAGACAACCGTCACAATGACAGATGATCTTTAGGTCTCTCTGAGGCTGACCTGACTCCACGCCAACTAATTCAATTACTCCTGAGCTATGAAAACATCTCTCCGTTTACACAGAAATATCTCCACTCCATACTACTCCAGTGTCAGGTCACAGAATACTATGACCAAGGGTACGTGAATCACAGGCACAGGGGGCAAACTGGGCTATACAGAGCAGGAGCCTCCGAGAATTATGGGAGAGGATGGAGAGATGGTGTTCATCATGACGGTCCCACAGACCATGGTCACCAATATAGTTACATAGTAGCTGAGGTTGAAAAAAGACACAAGTCCATCAAGTCCAACCTATGTGTGTGATTATGTGTCAGTATTACATTGTATATCCCTGTATATTGCGGTCATTCAGGTGCTTATCTAATCGTTTCTTGAAACTATCAATGCTCCCGCTGAGACCACCGCCTGTGGAAGGGAATTCCACATCCTAGCCGCTCTTACAGTAAAGAACCCTCTACGTAGTTTGAGGATAAATCGCTTTTCTTCTAATTTTAGTGAGTGGCCACGTGTCTTATTAAACTCCCATCCGTGGAAAAGTTTTATCCCTATTGTGGGGTCACCAGTACGGTATTTATAAATTCATATCTTCTCTCAAGCGTCTCTTCTCCAGAGAGAATAAGTTCAGTGCTCGCAAACTTTCTTCAGACCCTTTATTAGTTTTGTTGCCCTTCTTTGTACTCGCTCCATTTCCAGTACATTCTTCCTGAGGACTGGTGCCCAGAACTGGACAGCATACTCCAGGTGCGGCCGGACCAGAGTCTTGTAGAGAGGGAGAATTATCGTTTTATCTCTGCAGTTGATCCCCTTTTAATGCCAATATTCTGTTTGCTTTGTTAGCAGTAGCTTGGCATTGCATGCCATTGCTGAGCCTATTATCTACTATTTGATGTTCTGCATCTGGTGGGCTGCATTTAGTGTGCTGTATTTGGTGGGCTGCATCTGGTGGGCTGCATTTGATGGGCACTGTACAGGTGGGCTGCATTTAGTGGGAACTGATAAGACTGCATTAGGTGGGCACTGATAAGCTGCATTTCGTGGGCACTGGTGAGGCTGCATTTGATGGGCACTGATGAGGCTGAATTTTTTTAGGTACTGATGAGGCTGAATTTGATGGGCACCGTTGAGGCTGCATTTGATGGGCACTGGTGAGGCTGCATTTGATGGGCACCGATGAGGCTGCATTTGATGGGCACTGGTGAGGATGCATTAATCTCTTGCACCTGAGAGGAGGTCAGCATTGGTGCCGCCAAGCCAGTCTGAGGGGGTGATTGATGTAAGGGGTGGAGTGAATACAATAATGTAATGCCCTGTACACATGGGTGGACTTTTCGACCGGACTGGTCCGATGAAACAAATCCGTCGGACAATTCGACCGTGTGTGGGCTTCATCGGACCTGCAGCGGACCTTTTCTGTCGAAAATCTGACGGACTTTAGATTTGGAACATGTTTCAAATTTGTCCGAGGGACTCAAGTCCGGTCGGAAAGACCGTCGGACCTTTGATGCCGAAAAGTCCGCCGGGGGGAAAGGGCATTAGGGGGCACTAATATAAAGGTTTCCCCCTTAAATCAGCCACCCCTTACCTTAGTGTATTCTTTCTGCGGAAAGTGGTCTCTGGTCACCAGAGCCCCCCCCACATTCACTGTGTCCCTGGGGTCCCCCTTGATGATTGCTACACTTTTACCACTTTTAACTGGAATTTTCTCTTATATATATAAAGCCATATTTATATATAATATTCATATATAATACAGTCTTAAAATGTGCTTAAAAATGCATGGTTTTCCCTTTTATGAATAAGAAAATGACATAATGATGTTGGGCTAGTATAATAATGCTATGGGGCTGGTATGAAATTTTTTCCAGGGCTGGTTTTTATTCCCAGTCCAGTCCTGGTCCTTTCTTCACATCAGAACACCCCCCCCCCCCCCCATCATATCATAGGTCCTGTCTTCACATCAGAAGCCCCCACCCCCACCCATCACATCAGTGGTCCTTTCTTCATATCAGAAGTCCACCATCATATCAGTGGTCCTTCCTTCACATCAGAAGCCCCCCATCATATCATAGGTCCTGCCTTCACATCAGAAGCCCCATATCAGAAGTCCTCCCTTCATATCAGAAGCCACCTTATCATATCAGAGGTTCTCCCTTCACATCAGAAGCCCCCATCACATCAGTAGACCTCCTTTCACATCAGAAGCCCTCTGTCATATCATAGGTCCTGTCTTCACATTAGAAGCCTGCCACCCCCTATCACATCAGTGGCCCCCCCTTCATATCAGAAGTCCACCATCATATCAGTGGTCCTTCCTTAACATCAGAAGCTCCCCATCATATCATAGGTCCTGTCTTCACATCAGAAGCCCCCCATCATATCAGAAGCCCTCCCTTCATATCTGAAGCCCCCTCATCATATCAGAGATGCTGTCTTCACATCAAAAGCCCTCATCACATCAGAAGACCTCCTTTTTACGTCAGAAGCCCTCCATCATATCAGTGGTCCTCCCTTCACATCAGAAGCCCACCCCCCTTGCCCCCAATAATTTCATAAGTCCTATTTTCACATAAGAAGCCTCCACATCATCCTATAGATCCTGTTTTTACATCAAAAGCCCCCCGTCATATCATAGGTCCTGTGTTCACATCAGAAGCCCATCATTATGTTATAGATCCTGTCTTTACATCAGAAGCCCCCCATCACATCAGAAGTCCTCCCTTCACGTCAGAAGCCCCCCAACATATGAGTGGTTCTCCCTTCACATCAGAAGCCCCCATCATATCAGAAATCCTCCTTTCACATCAGAAGCCCCCATCAAATCAGTGGTCCTCCTTTCACGTCAGAACCCCCCTTCACATCAGAAGTCCTCCTTTCACATTAGAGCTCGCCCCATCACATCAGAAGTCCTCTCTTCATATCAGAAGCCCCCCCCCAATCATATCAGAAGTCCTCCCTTCATAATAGAACCTCCCCATCACATCATAAATCCTTATTTCACATCAGAAGATTCCCATCTTATCAAAAGTCCCCCCTTAATATCAGAAGCCCCCATCATATCAAAAGTCCTCTCTTTTTATATCAGAAGCCCCTCGTTATGTCAGAAATCCACCCTCCACATTTCAAAGTCCCCCCTTACATCAGGGTCACCATCAGAAGAAGTGACCAACTGATCTGAATCTGTGCACAGAGCCTGAAAATACACCCCTGCCGCCAGCTGTGGGGCAGGTAAAAACCATAGTGGGCCAAATAAAATTAGATAGTGGGCCAGATGTGGGCCATAGTTTACAGACCCCTGGTTTAGGAGTTGTTTTAAGACATCCATCCCTATCTGTGACCTTTTATGAAATGCTCGAGTCTGGTGACATCGCTCCAGGAACATACCGGACTAAATAGGCAGGGATATTGGAGCATACCAAAACAAATTACAAGGGATATCCACTTGAGTTTACGTTTCATAAACTGTTCATTAAGCAAATCTGAGACACTATAAACTCATTACGTGACATTAAAAACAGCCTAATGAAGGTAATTGAAAGATGAGTTTAAAGAACACGCTGTCCTTGAAGAGCTCATCACTAACACAAAACATCACTACAACAGCTGCCCGCAACCATTGTCTGGATCTAAATATAATCTCCTGATTCATCAAGAGAGTTCACAAAGAAAAGAGTTTAAAGGTACTGAATATTAAAAATACACCAATTCACACCACAAAAAGATCTGTAGATCTATACCATATATTAAGTAAGTGCAATAAGTCCTTTTATAATTCGTTGTCTATAATATTCTAGAAATCTGTTGTAACATAGTAACAACTTTCCGTCTTCTTGCATGCTCTGCTTTTTGAAGACTCTACTTGGGAGTATATGATTTTATTGCTCATTTTCATATATTAAAGCCCAACTGAATGTTCACTTTATACACTGTACAGCCGGGGCCAAAGGTTTTGAGAATGACACAAATATTCATTTTCACAAAGTCTGCTGCCTCAGTTTTTATGACGGCAATTTGCATACATTCCAGAATGTTATGAAGAGTGTTGAGATGAATTGCAATTAATTGCAAAGTCCCTCTTTGCCATGAAAATGAAGTTAATCCCATAAAAAAAAACATTTCCACTGCATTTGTGAAGAAGGCTTCAGGACGGCCAAGAAAGTCCAGCAAGCGTCTCCTACAGTTGATCCAGCTCCAGGATCGGAGGCACCACCAGTGCAGAGCTTGCTCAGGAATGGCAGCAGGCAGGTGTGAGGGCATCGGCACGTACAGTGAGGAGAAGACTTCTGGAGGATGGTCTGGTGTTAAGAAGGGCAGCAAAGAAGCCTCTTCTCTCCAGAAAAAAACATCAGGGACAGACCGATATTCTGCAAAAGGTACAAGGATTGGACTGCTGAGGACTGGGGTGAAGTCATTTTCTCTGATGAATCCCCTTTCCAATTGTTTGGGGCATCCGGAAAAAACCTTGTCCAGGGAAGAAATGCTACCATCAGCCCTGTGTCATGCATCCTGGGACCATTCATGTGGGGGGGGGGGGGGGGGGGTTGCTTCTCAGCCAAGGGAGGGAGCTCACACGCAATTTTGCCTAAGAACACCGCCATGAATAAAGAATGGTACAAAAAGATCCTCCGAGAGCAACTTCTCCCAACCATCCAAGAACAGTTTGGTGAGGAACAATGCCTTTTCCAGCATGATGGAGCACCTTGCCATAAGGCAAAAGTGATAACTAAGTGGCTTGGAGAACAAATTTAAATTTTGGGTCCACGGCCAGGAAACTCCCCAGACCTTAATCCCATTGAGAACTTGTGGTCAATCCTCAAGAGGCCAGTAAAAAAAAAAAAAAAACCCACAAATTCTGACAAACTCCAAGCATCAGTCAGGATGTGGCCCAGAAGTTGATGCCAGGAGGGAATGGCAGAGGTCTTGAAAAAGAAGGGTCACCATCGCAAATATTGACTCTTTGCATAAACTTAATGTAATTGTCAATAAAAGCCCTTGAAACGTATGAAATGCTTGTAATTATACTTCAGTATCCCATAGCAACACCTGACAAAAAGATCTAAAAAAAAAAAGCGGAAGACTTTGTGAAAATTTATATTTGTGTCATTCTCAAAACTTTTGGCCGCGGCTGTATATTTCAGGTACATTAATACAAAAAGTTGTGCAAAGAATTTAGCTGGCCGGACACTGGTGAATTTTGGAAGGAACGTTCATATGAATATTCACCCAAAATTCAGTGCTCTGTGTCATTTATTAAACACTGGCTTAGGTGTCACAAGGGGCGATAGTACTCTTCCACTCCAATGTGTCTCCAAATCATCACACCGTACTCGCCAGATCAAGATGACTTCTTGAGTGAACAAGAAAGTCAAATTGCACAAAGAAACCAGGGGTGTTCTGCTTGGTAAGTACCTCTCCAGAGTCCTGTGTGTGCTAGCGTCTCTTTAAGATGCTCAAGATACCCAGGTAGAACAAAAGGTAAACTTTTGAAGACGTTGCATCTTAACGACGAAACGCGTAGAATGGGACCACCGGTGACATCATTTAGCTGCCTGGAGAACAGAGAGGGCAAAAAGGTGTTTCCTGATGTATACACAAGAATTCACAGTACATGTACTTGATCCAGCATTTCTGGGTAGGGGGCGGCGCGCACCTGCCGCCCCATCTGTGCTGTGATTCGCTACAGCATAAGTCGGCTAGCAGGTCCCGGTTAATGATTTATGGCCAAGACCTGCTGATCCACTTATGCCTCGTTTCCACTGAGCGGATCGGTTCGGTTTGGTTCGGTACGGTAGGCTATTTTGGGTGTTTCCATTATGAAAGCGGCCCATACAACCCGAACCGTACCGCTCCATTCAGGGTCCTGCTTCAGATGTGGGGCCATAGAAAATGGAACGGTTCGGTTAGGGCGGAGCTACGATACATTCCACTGATTGGCTGACAGAAAACCCTCTGCTGTGCTATGCTGAGGCATTTTTTCTAAACCCTGTATGGCCCCTTGTGGTCCCACTTGCAGTGGAAATGCTCACCAGAACAGACCGAACCATTGTAGGCCATTCAAACTGTACCGACCCGAACCGATCCGCTCAGTGAAAATGAGGCATTAGCAAATCAGAGTACAGAGCCCTGTGTTTGCTAACAACACAGGGCACTGTACATGGAGCAGAAATGTGGCTGTTTTCTTCTCCCTGCAAAGCAGGGAGAAACATCAGCCACATCTGCTAGTAAAAGCAGCACACATTACACATTGGTAGGCACACAGCTGACCCTTTTATTGCCCCTAGATGTTAACCCCTACCCAGCCAGCGTCAGTACAGTGACAGTGTATAGTATTAGCACTGATCACCGTATTAGTGTCACTGGTGATGTCAATGGCTGTTAGTGAGTTCCCACCCAGTGTCAGTTAGTGTCAGATTGCCCGTCGCACTATCACGGTCCCATTATAAGTCACTGATCACTCTATTTGTGTCACTGGTGATGTCAGTGGCTGTTAGTCAGTTCCCACCCAGTGTCAGTTAGTGTCAGATTTCCCGTCGCACTATCACGGTCCCATTATAAGTCGCTAATCACTGCCATTACTAGTATAAAAAAAAAAAAAATTCCAGTATATATACTATCATTTGTAGATGCTATAAACTTCATGCAAATCAATCATTATACACTTGTTGGGATTTTTGTTTACCAAAGTCATGTAGCAGAATACGCATTGACCTAAATTTATGAAGAAATTGGATTTTTCTAAAAAAAATAATTATTGGATATGTTTTATAGCAAAAAGTGAAAATATTATTTTTTTCTAAATTTTCAGTCTTTTTTTTTTATATATATAATAAAAAATAAAAAACCCAGTGGTGTTCAAATACCACTGAAAAAGAATGATATACATTTTATTTGAGTACAGTATTGCATGACCACGCAATTACCAGTTAAAGTAGCACAGGGCTAAATAGCAAAAAAAAAAAAGTCCTGGTCAAGAACGAGGTAAAACCTTAAACCTCACGAAGTGGTTAAAATAGTGCAAAAAAAAAAAAAGGCAATTTGCAGTATTATTTTTTTTTTTATGTGATGCTGTCCAATGTAGTTGCCTATAAATGCATGAGAAATTTGACTTTTTAATGTTCATTTTTATGCCCTCTGAATCGATGAAGGCAGAACTAGGGGTTACAGGTTCTATTTTTTTGTTTTTTTTGTTTGTTTTTTTTAATAAAATATCTGTTTCTCTATCCCATCTTGGGAGGTGTGGAAAATAAGATGACTTTTGTAAAGAAAGGAAAGAGAACGAGAGAGGAGAAAGGCCTCCATGTCTTCTTCTACAATCCTAACCCACCCCAAAGAACACAAGGCCTTTAAAATGAAAAAGTCCTAACGAATTATGACATTCATCTAACTTATGGCT
This sequence comes from Aquarana catesbeiana, assembly GCF_042186555.1. Taxonomy (NCBI): domain Eukaryota; kingdom Metazoa; phylum Chordata; class Amphibia; order Anura; family Ranidae; genus Aquarana; species Aquarana catesbeiana. Next base: position 238,994,109 of record NC_133335.1, read on the forward strand.
TTTCAAACAAGCACTATGAGAGACACATTTTAAATAAATAAATTTCACGGGAGACACGGAGCACTCAAGATAGAGGGATACTATCTACCGAAAACCCCACTCCTGAGTGCCTCATTGTGTTAAAAATAACACAAATTACATAAGACAAGGATCTGAGATTTCCATAAATAAACTGTGAAGCCTGCTAATAATTTGGTAGGGGTGGAGGGGGGGGGGGGGGGGAGTCATGGCTCCTTCCTGCTAAATCTCTCGCATCCACACATTCAATGACCCAGCCGCCATTTTCGGGATCAGTGAGTTCCCGTATTGCAGGACGAGAATGTTTGCCTTGGGTCAGACCTACGGATCCTGAAAACACCTTGCCTTCTGTGTGCGGAGGCAGTCGGGGGTGCAGAAACAGTAAAAAAATAAAAATGTGGTAGCAATTGATCACGGCTAATCATTTCCTTCTGCTCCCAAGAGTCAGAAAATTGTCGTCACAGGCTCTGGGTTGAAAACAAAGTACATTGTCCACAGAACAGCCATTTTTTTTGTGGGGCTGTTTTGCATACGGTCGGCTGCCCTGTTGAAAGGTTTCCAAAAGTATACAGAAAATAAAATGATCTTCTTTTTAATTTTTTTACTTAGTAAAAACCTAACTACTGTCATGGACAGCTGGAAAAGAGTCTATCCTGACCATGGCTGGCTTCACCAAGGAGCGGAGTTTAAGAAATGGGTGGTCTTCTCCACAGCTCCTGATGGTGGAGATGGAGGGGTGGTTGCCTGCTACCAGGTTGGAGTGGAGTTTAAGGAACGGGTAGTCTTCTCCAGAGCACCCGATGGTGAAGATGGTAGGTTGGTTGCCTTCTGCTCCCAGGTCAGAGCGGAGTTTAAGGAACGGGTGGTCTTCTCCAGAGCGCCTGATGGTGGAGATGGTGGGTTGGTTGCCTTCTGCTCCCAGGTCGGAGCGGAGTTTAAGGAACGGGTGGTCTTCTCCAGAGCTCCTGATGGTGGAGATGGTGTGTTGATTGCCTTCTGCTCCCAGGTCGGAGCGGAGTTTAAAGAATGGGTGGTCTTCTCTAGAGCTCCTGATGGTGGAGATGGTAGGTTGGTTTCCTTCTGCTCCCAGGTCGAAGCGGAGTTTAAGGAACGTGTGGTCTTCTCCAGAGCTCCTGATGGTGGAGATGGTGGGTTGGTTGCCTTCTGCTCCCAGGTCGGAGCGGAGTTTAAGGAACGGGTGGTCTTCTCCAGAGCTCCTGATGGTGGAGATGGTGTGTTGATTGCCTTCTGCTCCCAGGTCGGAGCGGAGTTTAAAGAATGGGTGGTCTTCTCTAGAGCTCCTGATGGTGGAGATGGTAGGTTGGTTTCCTTCTGCTCCCAGGTCGAAGCGGAGTTTAAGGAACGGGTGGTCTTCTCCAGAGCTCCTGATGGTGGAGATGGTGGGTTGGTTGCCTTCTGCTCCCAGGTCGAAGCGGAGTTTAAGGAACGGGTGGTCTTCTCCAGAGCTCCTGATGGTGGAGATGGTGGGTTGGTTGCCTTCTGCTCCCAGGTCACTAACCCAGTTACTACCAGCCAAGGGAAGCTGAGCGAGAGGCTCCTGCATGGTGCCAGTCAATGGAACGAGGAGCGGTGGATCTGTACCACACTCAGGCTATGAGGGACTGAGCACAGGGGTCCCAGGGGACAGAAAACTGTATAGTGTACAAGTCACTTTGATCAAGTGGGGGAGCCCACGCACTGATCAAAATTCGTCAGGTCAGTGTATGGTCAGCTTAAGGCTGCTAGACCAGTGCAAGAGTCAGGTGAGAACAGACCACAGGGTCCACAGGTAACAGTTCAACTTTAAGCTTTACAGCTGATCTGTGAAAAGCAGGACCGGGAAAAGGGTTGGCTGAGAGGGGCGCTGAGAGGGGGCAATTAGTTACTGTGAGGATGGGGGCATTTTAATTCTGTTACAAGGTTTTGGCAGTTTGGCATCTTTGCTCTGAGTGCTGGATGACCTTATCCCATTACTGGTGACAAGTATGTCCATTGGTGCTTTTGTCCAGCTGGAGCTAAGCTTTAAATTATATCTCAAGCTAAAACTTTATTCCATTTTGGTTGAAGAAGGGAATAGCTCAAAAACCACTTGTTAGCTTTTCTTCTACCTCTTGCATCCCAGTGAAATTCCCCTATTTTCTTGTGTTAGATTCAACAAGAAATGAGAAAAAAATCACTGCATACACTCACAGCAGGGACAGATCTCCAGAATCTGAGAGAGAGAACAATCTACCTGTTAGGCGAGGCAGAGCCGCCTACACAGGGAGGTAACTAGAGCCGGGCAATGCAGAAGAGAGTAGAGATGGAGGAAGCTTGCATAGCATCCCCCTGCACTCTGTACACAGCATACCCCTGAACTCTGTACTCAGTATGTAGTGTACTCCTGCATTCTGTATGTAGCGTCAGTGGCGGGCTGGTGGTAATTTTTTTTTTGGTGGGGGCCAGCAAACAGTGCACCCACAGCCAAACCCCCCCCCAGTCGGGTTGGTTAGTCGGTCAGTGCACTTATCCCATCCATGATGGGCAATCATGGGCAGCTTCCCTGCTCTCCTCTGCAGGCATCACGCGCAGCCTCTCCTTTCCCTGCTCGGCGGCTTCCGTCTCCTCCCTCCTCCTTGGCGGCCAATCACAACGCTTCTCCTTTCGGCCAATCGGGAAACGGATCGACAGCGGAGAGGAGATTCAGTGTGAGAATAGTGAATATTCATTCGCTATTCGCACACACCTGGGTGGGCTGTGAGCACATTCTCTGCGTCCCGAGCCCACCCTATTTTGTAGCCTATTGGAGCCTCTGGTTCTAATCGGGGCTTCAAACCCCCCCCCCCGCATTGGAATCCATGTGCCTGGCGTCCTAAAAGGAGTCAGACACATGGATTGGGGGGTGGGCGCCCTTAATGGATGGGCTGCCCCTGCGTAGCGCACCACTAAACCCCTAAACTCTGTACATAGCGCACCCCTAAACTCTGCACTCAGTACATGTGAATTCTGCACTGGGCACTCCTGGAACTGCATTCCGTGCATAGCGCACCCCTAAACTCTGTACATAGCGCACCCCTAAACTCTGTACATACCGCACCCCTAAACCCTGCACTCTGTACATGTGAACTCTGCACAGGGCACCCCTGGAACTGCATTCTGTGCATAGCACACCCCTAAACTCTGTACATAGCGCACCCCTAAACCCTGCACTCTGTACATGTGAACTCTGCACATGGCACCCCTGGAACTGCATTCTGTGCATAGCGCACCCCTAAACCCTGCACTCTGTACATGTGAACTCTGCACAGGGCACCCCTGGAACTGTTTTCTGTGCATAGCGCACCCCTAAACTCTGTACATAGCGCATCCCTAAACCCTGCACTCTGTACATGTGAACTCTGCACATGGCACCCCTGGAACTGCATTCTGTGCATAGCGCACCCCTAAACTCTGTATATAGCGCACCCCTAACCCCTGCACTCTGTACATGTGAACTCTGCACAGGGCACCCCTGGAACTGCTTTCTGTGCATAGCGCACCCCTAAACTCTGTACATAGCGCATCCCTAAACCCTGCACTCTGTACATGTGAACTCTGCACATGGCACCCCTGGAACTGCATTCTGTGCATAGCGCACCCCTAAACCCTGCACTCTGTACATGTGAACTCTGCACAGGGCACCCCTGGAACTGCATTCTGTGCATAGCGCACCCCTAAACTCTGTATATAGCGCACCCCTAACCCCTGCACTCTGTACATGTGAACTCTGCACAGGGCACCCCTGGAACTGCTTTCTGTGCATAGCGCACCCCTAAACTCTGTACATAGCGCATCCCTAAACCCTGCACTCTGTACATGTGAACTCTGCACATGGCACCCCTGGAACTGCATTCTGTGCATAGCGCACCCCTAAACCCTGCACTCTGTACATGTGAACTCTGCACAGGGCACCCCTGGAACTGCATTCTGTGCATAGCGCACCCCTAAACTCTGTACATAGCGCATCCCTAAACCCTGCACTCTGTACATGTGAACTCTGCACATGGCACCCCTGGAACTGCATTCTGTGCATAGCGCACCCCTAAACTCTGTATATAGCGCACCCCTAACCCCTGCACTCTGTACAAGTGAACTCTGCACAGGGCACCCCTGGAACTGCTTTCTGTGCATAGCGCACCCCTAAACTCTGTACATAGCGGAATCCTGAACCCTGCACTCTGTAAGTAGCGCACCTCAGATACAACTGGTCCTTTGAGGGCAACCATACAGCTGATGCCTGCAATGACATTGAGTTTGATGCACCTTCTCTATGCTAAACCAGAAGGAAAAGTTTAGGCTTTAGACACATCTGCCTGGTAAACTGTTTTCATTCTCTGATATTCTCATTATCCTTTGAAATTGACATAAACTCTGGACATCCCTTTACAGAATAATGGCCATCAGGAGAAAATCATGTTTTGCTGTTTTGCTGAAAACCCCTGTAGGGGATTGAAATTTTTGTTTTGTCAATTTGGGAGCAAATGTCCCAAATGGAGTTCCCCTTTAAGAACCCAGCATGTGCTATACATGTTTCTTCCCTATAAGGCACGATGCCAGTGTCCAAGGTGGCGCTCAGCAGAGGTTAGACTTGGGTTCATTACAGGCTGAGTCCTTCCCTAATTAGAAGGCAGGTTGTCTTTAATGCAGTGCCAGCGGTCGGCTCATCCCGAGGAGAAACGCGCTTGAAGTCCTCCAGATCACATGGATGCGTATGATACGTCTGGACTCATCATTACCCTGAATGCCTAATTTCCCCTCTATTGGATTCATCTAGGCGGCTGTAAACTGTCTGTCTCAATCGCCTCACAATTACAAACGTTCGGTCTGCTTTACGCTGTCTGGTTCAGATGCAACGTCCAGCAATGTTCCCGCCATACAGGATTTACCGAGAGAGTGAAGACAGAGGAGCCGCATTCCGGAGTCACACGTCATGCAGTAATTGGCGGCAATGAGCTCTAAAATCTCTAACGAACCCGCAAAAAAATATTGTTTACTACAAATTAAAGGGAAACCTGCAAACTGAATGTTCAACCTTCTACAGCTGAGATTCCAGCAGAGCAGAGAATGTCCATAGAGGAAGGAGCAGAGTCCTCCAGCAGTGCAGAGTATTTCAGGAGAGGAGAGTTATAGAGGAAGGAGCAGAGTCCTCCAGCAGAGTATTTCAGGAGAGGAGAGTTATAGAGGAAGGAGCAGAGTCCTCCAGCAGAGCAGAGTATTTCAGGAGAGGAGAGTTATAGAGGAAGGAGCAGAGTCCTCCAGCAGAGCAGAGTATTTCAGGAGAGGAGAGTTATAGAGGAAGGAGCAGAGTCCTCCAGCAGTGCAGAGTATTTCAGGAGAGGAGAGTTATAGAGGAAGGAGCAGAGTCATCCAGCAGTGCAGAGTATTTCAGGAGAGGAGAGTTATAGAGGAAGGAGAAGAGTCCTCCAGCAGAGTATTTCAGGAGAGGAGAGTTATAGAGGGAGGAGCAGAGTCCTCCAGCAGAGCAGAGTATTTCAGGAGAGGAGAGTTATAGAGGAAGGAGAAGAGTCCTCCAGCAGAGCAGAGTATTTCAGGAGAGGAGAGTTATAGAGGAAGGAGAAGAGTCCTCCAGCAGAGTATTTCAGGAGAGGAGAGTTATAGAGGGAGGAGCAGAGTCCTCCAGCAGAGCAGAGTATTTCAGGAGAGGAGAGTTATAGAGGAAGGAGAAGAGTCCTCCAGCAGAGCAGAGTATTTCAGGAGAGGAGAGTTATAGAGGAAGGAGAAGAGTCCTCCAGCAGAGTATTTCAGGAGAGGAGAGTTATAGAGGGAGGAGCAGAGTCCTCCAGCAGAGCAGAGTATTTCAGGAGAGGAGAGTTATAGAGGAAGGAGAGGAGAGTTATAGAGGAAGGAGAGGAGAGTTATAGAGGAAGGAGAGGAGAGTTATAGAGGAAGGAGAGGAGAGTTATAGAGGAAGGAGAGGAGAGTTATAGAGGAAGGAGAGGAGAGTTATAGAGGAAGGAGAGGAGAGTTATAGAGGAAGGAGAGGTTATCTGTCACATTTGTTGCTTGTATTTTATAACCATCTCTAAGGAAAGCACAGATTAGCCAGGAGCACCCCAGTTTTTTGAAATCCATGTTTTGTTGAATTTCAGAGATATTTACATCATCCTAACACTCTAATAATTATTAATAAATGACATTTTTAGATTTGCTCCGGGGCTCCTGAAAAAAGAAGAGAATTCCATCGCACAGATATCTGAAGGATCCCATTAGCCAAAATAATGAGCAGACATCAGACAGAGGACAATAATGGAGAGTTTTGGGCTGACAGCAGAACAACACAGACAGACGACTCAACCTTCTTTTTTCTCTTTTCTTTTTTTTTTTTTTTCCAGCCACTGGTCAGAAAAAAAAATCTTTAAACAGAAAGCATTTAATTAGAGCACTAAGCACTTGTTAAAGCATTCTGGTTAGCATCAAAGTTTTAGGCTCGCCGCTCGGAGGGGTCAGGGAGGGCCATAAATCTTCAGCTACAAGAGGCTGAATCTCTGTCACCCTCCCCAGAAAATCCATGAGAAATCGCACAATTCATCTATCAAGATAATGCTAATGTAGGATATGAAATTGCTGTAGTGCAACATCTTACAAAGCCCAGACAGATATCTAAAAACATCCTTTTTATTTATTTATCTATCGTTTCAAAAGAATCATTTGTCAATTGAAGCATTCTCATCACCATAAATCTGTATTCTATACCATAGCTTAGATCAGACGCACTGTGTGGGTGTGACAGACCTAAAAAAAAAAAAAAAAAAAACACACATAAATAGTCCATGAAAAAAAAAAAAACAGCTTTTGCTGCAATACTGTCCTCAAATACGGAGCTGCCCTCTGCAGTACTTCTTTTTTGCCACAAGGTGTCTTTAGTCTTGGCCATCAACATACTTAGTCTGGTTGACATGGACCCACCCATTCAGCCTGTGATTGGACAGTAAAAGGGAAGAAGGAAAGCCATGAGCTCACCTCTCTGTCACCCTGCTCTCTCCTCTTATCAGTGTAAGAGGCTTTTTGTGCTGCTTTACATGGGGGGGGGGACTTGTGTAGGAATTTCAGTCATTAACAAAAAAAATCTCTCTTTACCTCATGACATACCGTAAAAAGCATTGTTGTCTATACAGACATTCTTTGGTTCTCTTTAATTTTTTTTATCGCCAATGAACACTTTGCCCTGAGAAGAATTAAAAAAATAAAAATAAAAAACCTAAATGTAGCCATTCTAAAAAAATGTTCCACCCCCCTCCTACCCTGTAGACATGCACACTGACGAAAAATCCACTTGTTTTCGTTACATTTGTTTTTTTTTTTTCTTTTTTTCGGGTCATTCGCTATGATCGCAATTCAAATTTTGAAAATTCGTAAATTCTAAAATCGGAAAAAACCTGAAAATTCGAAAGAAAAACTAACTAATAATAACTATTAAACTATAGGTATTGGAATCCCCTATCAAATTTGGCTGTTAATGAATGTAACAAATACGAATTTATCCGAAGTTACAAATTATCCGAAGTAACGAATGCCGCATCTAAACAAATGGAACGTAACGAATGAATAAATAATAATAATAATAATAAAAAGTTTTTTATTATTATTATTGTTATTTTTTATTATTAATTTGTTACGTTCCATTCATTTAGATACGGCACTCTGCCTGTCTCTGTACGCCAAGTTAGGCTGCTGATTTGTCGCAATTCGCCCCCCCCCATTTTAAAGCGCCAAGGTGTGAATGACAAATCGCAGAACTCGCATTTGAAATGTCATTTATTTGAATGGCACCTAAAATCGTGGTGCGGTCCTGCCCACGATTTTCGCTAAATATATCGCAATGCAGTCGTGGCAACCCACAGCGCGTGAAGCATGACGTCCTAAAAGTAGCCCCAGACATGATTGCAGCGCGATTTATTGCGCAACAGTCGTGGGCAGAACCGCACCGCAGTTTTAGGTGCCATTTAAATAAATGGCATCTCAAATGTGCATCTCGCGATTTGTCATTCACACCTCGGTGCTTTAAAATCGCGGGCAGAATCGCGGCAAATCTGCCCACGATTCAAAAATCGCCGAGGTGTGAATGCAGTCTTAGAGCAGTCCTTAATCACTTGCCAACCGCCGCACGCCGATATACGTCAGCACAATGGCAGCGGTGGGCAAATGGGTGTACCTGTATGTCCCCTTTAATTGGCGGGGCTATCGGGCACGCACCCACCGCGTACAGCGTGACCGTGCCCGTGGGACCCGCGGACTCGATGTCCGCCGGTGTCCTGGCGATCTTGTCTTCTCATCCAACATCAGTGCCTGACCTCACAAATGCTCTTCTGGAAGAATGGTCAAACATTCCCATAGACACCCTCCTAAACCTTGTGGACGGCCTTCCCAGGAGAGTTGAAGCTGTTATAGCTGCAAAGGGCGGAGCCAACTCAATATTGAACCCTACGGACGAAGACTGGGATGTCATTAAAGTTCATGTGCGTGTAAAGGCAGGCGTCCCAATACTTTTGACAATATAGTGCAGTTCAAAGTGGAACTAGAGTCTGCAATACCTACCTCTGCTTCAATAGTCTGAGCTCCATCGCTAGCGCCACCAGGGGGGGTTGCTAGGCTGGGTGCCCATCTTGATTGGCCGATGAGGGATGTCATCACTCCTGTGCAGTAGTTTAGTTCTACCAGCTCACAGGATCTGTTCTGGGGCAGATCGGCGTACAAAGACTGCGAATAGGAAAGGAGGTTCATTTTATTGCAGAAGAGACATTGCCTGAGTCTCCTGCGATAAAGGGTCTCCCTGCTTTGAGTTTTTAATTGGAGACTTTACTTTAACCGCTTCAGCCCTGGAAGATTTTACCCCCTTCCTGACCAGAGCACTTTTTTGCGATTCGGCACTGCGTCGCTTTAACTGACAATTGCGCGGTCGTGCGACGTTGCACCCAAACAAAATTGACGTCCTTTTTTTCCCACAAACAGAGCTTTCTTTTGGTGGTATTTGACCGCCTCTGCGTTTTTTTATTTTTTGCGCTATAAACAAAAAAAGAGCGTCAATTTTGAAAAAAAAATGCAATATTTTTTACTTTTTGGCATAATAAATATGCCCCCAAAAAATATAAAAAAATAATTTTTTCCTCAGTTTAGGCCGATACGTATTCTTCTACATATTTTTGGTAAAAAAAAAAATCGCAAAAAGCGTATATTGATTGGTTTACGCATAAGTTATAGCGTCTACAAAATAGGGGATAGTTTTATGGCATTTTTATTATTGATTTTTTTTTTTTTTTACTAGTAATGGCGGCGATCTGCGATTTTTATCGGGACTGCGACATTATGGCGGACACGTCGGACAATTTTGACACGTTTTTGGGACCATTGTCATTTATACATCGATCAGTGCTATGAAAATGCATTGATTACTGTAAAAAATGTCACTAGCAGTGAAGGGGTTAACCACTAGGGGGGGGGGGGGGCGATCAAGGGGTTAATTGTGTTCCCTAGTGTGTGTTCTAACTGAAGGGGGGAGGGGGACTGTGCAGGGGAGATGAAAGATCGCTGTTCATACTCTGTATTTTCTCCCCTCAGTGAGACAGGAAACTGTTCTCCGTGTGCCCCGAGCGACCGCGGGAGCCCGGCGTTGATCGCGGGGCACTCGCATCGGCTCCGTGGGCGAGCAGGGGGGGTACGCACGCGCCCCTAGTGGCCAAAATATAAAAGCGACGTAACATGACGGCGATTCGCGCAGCCAAGCCTTGTTGCCACAGTACAACTGGTCACCAAGCGGTTAAGATACAGTAAGGGGGGGGGTGAGAATTATTTTTTTTTAAAAAATGTCTGAGATAAACTTTGTCTCAGTTTTGTCTCAAATGGTGCCGATAACAGCCAATCAGCTTGTCTCAGGCACTTTTTATTAGAAGGCCACCACAATTGTGGGGTTCCCAATAGTCCTTATTCAGTCCTGAAATTCTGTTGCTGTATTATATTCATTCTCTCAGATGAAATCACAAGTTGTAATTGTGTTCCTGCCTCCACGTATCACCTCCATCTTCTTCACGCCGCGTCCCTTGCAGCCATTTGGTTTTGCTTCAACCACAATTTTTTTATTTCTTTTTTCAAGCCTTTCTTCTCCTCGATCCGGTGAATGGCAAATTGACGTTTTTTTTTTTGACACATTTGTGAGTTTTTTTTTTTTTTTTTTCAGCTGAAGGACTATGATAAATGTCTCTTTCTGATTTTTTTTTTTTTTTTTCCCTTCCCCGACCGATTAATCACACGCAACACTCCGTTACAATATTGCTAATGCCTGCGTGATGAGATTGTAAACTTAATGAGCTTCCCTTGTTGTCTCCAGCAAATTAGCTGCAAGTAACGGGAGCTTACGGACAATTTCCTTTCTTATCGGAATGTGAAAAGAAATAAGGGGGCGAGCGCGCGCCGGCCCGCCTGTTAATTAATATGTGACAGCACAACACGCTAATGACTGAATGGGAGCGTCCCTAAAGTAACAAATTAAGATTTATAATGAGCTCGTCGCCCCCAACACCGGTGCCGTTGTTTACTTATCAACTTAGAGGAGTCCTCCACAAGACGCGCTCAATTTAGTGAGGATTTGAAGGACAAGAGGGGTCACAAGAAGTAGTACAAGCCCCAACCCCCCCCCCCCACACCTTCATTTCTGGCTTCTCTGACCTAAGCTTTGTGGTAACTTCATCTGCTAGGGATCAAGAGACCATGCTTCTGAATGACCTTCATCTAGGACACAGGTTGCAGACATACCATGGGGCATGGGATTCCCTGGCAGCTCGGGGGGCTCGGGGGGGCGGCTCCATTGGTAAACCTAAGGAATGCTCTCTTTTGAGCAAATGATGGGAACTGTAATAATATTATTATTTTCGTTTCTCTTTTTCTCTTTTCACTTGCAGCATCCTATGGAGCCACCCTTGTATGCAAGGACTAGAGTTGACTCCCTGCATCAATAGAAACACACAGCCCCATTGTAGGCAGGTGCAGTCTACTTTCTCCATTGCAGGTGGTGCTCAACTTCAGTGGCATCGCAGGGGAGAGGAAGTCAAGAGGAACATGGTTCCTTTACGGTTTCCAGGGTAGCTATCCAATTGGACGCTGCCGCACCATGTGCCTAGCAGCCATCTTGGGTCAGGCAGAGCCTATTTAAGGCCCTGGCTCCTAGGTTTGGCAGGCATTTCGTTTGTGGGTAGCGTAGGTACAGGTCACCCGTCCGACAGGGATAATGGTTAGCGATGGGGAGAAGTTACAAACCAGTAGGGAGAGGATAGGGACACGCCAACCTTCTGGAGACCTCCCCATTTCGCTGGGAAACCGGCCAGGCCGCATTCCGACCCTCAAGACAAACACTGTCCGCACCTCTGAGACCTGCTCTGCTACACGTTGCTGGTAAATGCCGCAAGTGTTCCCAATCGGATGCCTTCATGTTGTGGATTTCTGGAATCTTCTTTAATACAAGTTCTGTTCTCTGCAACTGGAGTAATTACCATACCACACCATAGCCTAGAATGGCAAGGCATTTCTTGCCCCCCCCCCCCCCCCCTTCTCCCTTGCACTCCCAACTGCACTGTCCACTGTTTACTCTTTCCTTTGCAGACTGGAAGTTTAGGGAAGTAGCACTGAAAAAGCAAGAGCCAGCAGTAGGAGGTAAGAATTGTGGTAAAGTGGTTACCACTTTACCAATGTGGTACCCCTAAAAAATGTTTATATTTTTTAGGGGGTTATTGATTATAGCAAAAAAGTAAAAAATATTGCTTTTTTAATAAAACTGTTGCTCTTTTTTTGTTGATAAAAAAATAAAAACTGCAGAGGTGATCAAATACCACCAAAAGAAAACTCTATTTGTGGGGGAAAAAGGACGTCAATTTTGTTTGGGTGTAACATCGCACGGCCGTGCATATGTCAGTTAAAGCGACGCAGTGCCGTATCGTAAAAAGTGCTCTGGTCAGGAAGGGGGTAAATCCTTCCGGGGATGAAGCTGTTAATAGAAACATCTTGGCATAGTTTATCTGTGCATACTATGGAAAAAAAAATTGCTGTGTGGCGCTGAAGTGTACGGGTTTGACTTGAAGTAAAGTTGGCACCCCTGGGCACCCCTCCAGTCCTGTAATGAGATTGTTCTCAGACGGGTGACACCACCACCTCTACATTGGAATGCAGTGGCTGAGCGTTGTCACTCTGAAACAGGAGATTCTATTTTTCTATTGGAATGATGGACAGGATCACCAGGCAACCTTTTTTTTTGTAGAGAGCTTTGATAAAAAAAAATAAAAAATAAAAAATGGCCCTGCTATGGAAATTTAAAGGTGCGGGCACAAACATTTTTTTTGTTTTTGCTGAATATTGTAATAATAATAATGCGCAGAAAACCTTTTTTTTTTTTCCGAAATTCATAATTTCCAGCAACCCATGAAGGTAAAGGGTGCTTTATGTCAAGATCCAGCCAAATTATCCACGGTTTTCCTCAAGGCGGATGGAAATGACTTCACGCCGAGGCGCGCGGCTCTTAGGTCTACTGGCCGAGGCCTCTGCAGCTTATTAAAAGCCCATCACATTCCTTAATGCAAAGACACCCAGTCCCAACAGATGTGTCCTATCATTAAATCGGCCTATAATATGCTCTAAGCCCCGGCTTGCTGTATTAATGCTTTGTTTGTCTTTTAGCACAGATGGATATTTTTTTTTTTTTTTTTTATGAGCCCAGCTACCCCCCTGGGGGGTCAGTCCTGGGGCAGCTGTCTTACTAGTGGCAAGGTATTTCCCCTCCGGTGCTGAGTGACATGATATCATAGAAATATCTTTATTGTGTTGTGGAAACGACAGCATTATGCATGGGGGGGGCAAAGGAGCAGCCATATTTATTTCAGTCGGTCTTTTGGATTCTGATTTTTAAACCCGTGAAAATGGCGGCAAGAACCCGGCCAGTGGCTATAAAGCTCCTTTTATACAGTTATTTGTTAAATAAGCCCCCAAAAGACCTGAGGGATCTGTTGTTTAAAATGATAGGCAACTAAACATTTAAAAATGTATTAAAAAAAAAAAAAATTCTCCCTACATTTGATAAAATCACCATTCTAGTGACCTGTAGATGTCTCAGATCTTCTCTCCCGACGATCGTTAAAGCCTAACTCCAACTCAAACTGCTCTACTGAAAAAAAGAATTTGCATGTGTCCCCAATGGAGACATTTACCATCACTTCCTGTGCAGATAAGAACCTGAGAAAATGGGCGTGGCCTCTATAATTGATTGCTAAACGTAAAAATTAAGAAACTTGTACCATCATCCAGAATTCTAGAGATAAGGAATTGGGAGGCTACCACGAGGACATGGGGGCAATTGGACTATCGCGGTACAGTAGAGCAATACAATTTTAATTTAGAACAGGTATACAATTATAAAAAAATAGAAAAGCTTTATTGATGCAGAGATAATGGTCAGTTACAAGCAGGGGGCGGACTGACAACTCATGGGACCCCCGGGCAATAGGAGATTATGGGGCCCCAGGCAATCAGAGATTATAGGGCCACACAGTATACACACACTGTATACAATCACACAGTATACACAGACATGTACACACAGTATACACAGACATGTACACACAGTATACACAGACATGTTTCTATTGGCTGAGAAGGTACTGGAGAGGTGGGGCAGCTATAATCTCGGGATTTTTAGGCCAAAAGGATGTCGGTAAGGGAAATTTCAGAGACAAATGTAAAAAAAACCCACAGATTTTTACGTACTGTCCCTGGTTTTACTGAGGCTGGCAACCCTGATGGGGCCCCCTAGTGGCCCGGGGCCCTCGGGCAGTGCCCGAGTGGCCGAATGGTCAGTCCGCCCCTGGTTACAAGTTAAAACATGATAACAGTTCATATATATCACCAAAATAATTAACCCCGGAAAGGGGAGGATCACAACTGATCACAACTGATTACAGATAGCAACTCCAAGAACCTAAGAAGATAAGAACCTGTTGGGAGGGCACTGGACGCAAAAGTCAAATAAATCAAATTTCCAGTTCGACATTTTAGGTGCGCTCTCTCTGTGAGTCGGGGTGCTACTGAGCTCCCCCCAGCAGTCTGAAGAACGTATAGAAGGATGAGAGCACCACAAATTAAAAAGATTTCCAATAAAAGGTTTATTTCTCCTCAACTAGAAGTCAGAAGATAAAGGCAACGTGTTTTCAGGGGCTCACCAGTCCCCCTTCATCAAGGCTTTTATGCTGCCAATATTTGGTAATGGAGAAATATCATGGAAAGCAAAGAATAACCCCTTAACCCCACCTGGGCTGGGGGGGGGGGGGGGCTTATTGGATCTGGAAGTCCCCTTTAACAAGGGGGCCCCCAGGATCCCAGCCTCCCCCTATGTGATTGAGTAGGGGTACATTATACTCATTCACCAAAAAAGTGTCAAAAGTAAAAAAAAAAAAAAAAAAAAACAGCCACAGTATTTGATAAGTCCTTTATTAACCACATCCCCTAAAAAAATGTCCCCCCGAAGTAGGGGGGGGGGCACAATGAACAGCGGCCAAAGATTTACGCGACAAATAAATCCTGGTGCTTGCTGAACACTTTCATGTCCTGCAACAAGAGGAATGACAGGTAAACATGGGGGTGGGGCCAACAGGTGACGTCACGGACGGCGTTCATCATGATTGACCTTGGATTCACTTTGGAGGACATTTATTTATTTTTTAAAATAAGGGCTTATCAAAAACTGTGTGTCTTTTTGTATGTACTATGTACCCCTACTCATTCACATAGGGGTTGGCCTTCCAGATTCCAATAAGCCCCCCCGCCCACAGACCACCACAACTACCAGACATGTGCAGGATGAAAAAATTCGTTTAGTTTAGTTTCGTTTCGATTCGTTATTTAACTAAATTCGTTTAGTTAAATTCGTTGCATTCATTACATTCGTTTTCGGAATTTGTTTCGTTTCGTATTCGAATTCGAAAAAATTCGACCGCATTCGAAAAAAACTATCAAATTCGAAAAAATTCTAACACATTCGAAAAAAATATCAAATTCGAAAAAATTCTACCACATTCGAAAAAAAACTGTCAAATTCGAAAAATTTCTACCACATTCGAAAAAAACTATAAAATTTGAAAAAATTCTAACACATTTGAAAAAACTATCAAATTCGAAAAAATACTACCACATTCGAAAAAAACTGTCAAATTCGAAAAAATTCTAACACATTCGAAAAAAATATCAAATTCGAAAAAATTCTACCACATTCAAAAAAAACTGTCAAATTTGAACAATTTCTACCACATTCGAAAAAAACTATAAAATTTGAAAAAATTCTACCGCATTTGAAAAAAACAATAACTGAATTTGAAAAAGTAAACTATATATATGGTTATATATATATATATATATAACCATCTTCCGAAATTTGAATTTCTTATAAAATGAATTCGAATTTGAATAGGAAAGATAGAAAACAGAATAGAAGAAAATATAATATATATATTATATTTTCTTCTATTCTGTTTTCTATCTTTTCTATTCAAATTTGAATTCATTCTATATGAAATTCAAACTTCAGAAACCATGTACCGAAATTCGAATTTCGTATAGAATGAATTCGAATTGAAAAGACTATTACAGAATATATAATATATATTATATATATATATATATATATATATATATATATATATATATATATATATATATAAAATATATATATATATATATATATATATATATATATATATATATTATATATTCTGTAATAGTCTTTTCAATTCGAATTCATTCTATACGAAATTCGAATTTCGGTACATGGTTTCTGAAGTTTGAATTTCGTATAGAATGAATTTGAATTGAAAAGACTATTATAAAATATAAAATAATAGAAAAGAAAAGCATAAAAAAACAATAGAAGAGAATAATTAAAAAAAAAAAAATATATATATATATATATATATATATATATATTTTTTTTTATATATATATATATATATATATATATATATATATTTATATATATATTCTATTGCTTTATTATTTTATATTCTATCTTATTGTTTTTTTTTAGAAAAACGTTTTCTATTTTTTTCGAATTCGAGTATGTTTTCGAATTCGATTCGAATATGTTTTCGAATTCGATTCGAATATGTTTTCGAATATGTTTTCGAATTCGTTCGTTTTTTTTTCGGATTCGTTTAAATTCTTTACTTTTGTAATTCGGAAATTCGGATGCATCCGAATTTCCGAATAATGAAAAAATTCGTCCGAATTTCGATTCGGAACGAAACGAAATGCACATGCCTAACAACTACCGGGCCAGGGTTGTGGGGAAGAGACCCTTGTCTTCATTAACATGGGGACCAGGTGCTTTGGAGGGGGAGCCACCCTCCCCCAAAGCACCCCTCATGTTGAGGGCATGTGGACTGGTATAGTTCAGAAGGGGGGGCACTCGCTTGACCCCCCCCCCCATTTTCTGGTCTGCTGGGCTGCATGCTTGAATAATAATAAGTTTGATGTGGATTTTGGGGGGGAGCCCACGCCCTTTTAACTTTTTCAATTCTGCCATGGCATTCCCCTTAAAATCCAGGACCCGGTATGGATGGGGGGGGCACTCAGGTTTTTAAAAAAAGATTTGAACCGGCATTTGAACTGGCATTTGAACCGCTGACCTGACAGCAGATGAAGCATGGTTGTTAAGCATGTGGTGGCCACCTGCTCCTTAACAACCGGCTCTTCTCAATTAATCCGAATGAAACAAAATTAATAACTGCATTCATTAATTTTGTTTCAATTAATTCATTTAAATACGTTACTACAGTGCCTTGAAAAAGTATTCATACCCCTTGAAATTTTCCACATTTTGTTACATGGTACAACCAAAAACGTAAATGTATTTTATTGGGATTTTATATGATCGACAAACACATAACACATGGCACATAATTGTGAAGTGAAGGGAAAATGATAAATAGTTTTCAAAATTTTTTACAAATAAATATGTGAAAAGTGTGTGGGGGGGCATTTGTATGGCGCCCCCCTGAGTCAAGACTTTGTAGAACCCACTTTCTCTGCAATTACAGCTGCAAGTCTTTTTGGGGATGTCTCTACCAGTTTTGCACATCTAGAGAGGACATTTTTGCCCATTCTTCTTTGCAAAATATCTCAAGCTCTGTCCGATTGGATGGAGAGCGTCTGTGAACAGCAATTTTCAAGTCTTGCCTCAGATTCTCAATGTGATTTAGGTCTGGACTGTGACTGGGCCATTCTAACACATGAATATGCTTTGATCTAAACCATTCCATTGTAGCTCTGGCTGGATGTTTCGGGTCGTTGTCCTGCTGGAAGGTGAACCTCCGCCCCGGTCTCAAGTCTTTTGTAGACTCTAACAGGTTTTCTTCCAAGATTGTCCTGTGTTTGTCTCCATCCATCTTCCCATCAACTCTGACCAGCTTCTCTGTCCCTGCTGAGGAAAACCATCCCCACCACATGATGCTGCCACCACCATGTTTCACGGTGGGGATGGTGTGTTCAGGGTGATGTGCAGTGTTAGTTTTCCCCACACATAGCGTTTTACTTTTAGGTCAAAAAGTTCAGTTTTGGTCTCATCTGACCAGATCACCTTCTTCCATATGTTTGCTGTGTCCTCCACATGGCTTCTCACAAACTACAAACAGGACTTCTTATGACTTTCTTTCACCAATGTCTTTCTTCTTGTCACTCTTCCATAAAGGGCAGATTTGTGGAGAACACGACTAATAGTTGTCCTGTGGACAGATTCTCCCTCCTGAGCTGTGGATCTCTGCAGCTCCTCCAGAGTTACCATGGACCTCTTGGCTCTTCTCTGATGAATGCTCTCCTTGCCCGGCCAGTCAGTTTAGGTGGACGGCCATGTCTTGGTAGGTTTGCAGTTGTGCCATACTCTTTCCATTTTCCGATGATGGATTGAACAGAGCTCCGTGAGATGTTCAAAGCTTGGGAGATTTTTTTATAACCTAACCCTGCTTTATACTTCTCCACAACTTTATCCCTGACCTGTCTGGTGTGTTCCTTGGCCTTCATGATTCTGTTTGTTCACTAAGATTCTCTAACAAACCTCTGAAGACTTCACAGAACACCTGTATTTATCCTGAGAGTAAATTACACACAGGTGGACTATATTTAATAACTAGGTGACTTCTGAGGGTGATTGGTTCCACTAGATTTTAGTTGGGGATATCAGAGTAAAGGGGGCTGAATACAAATGCCCCCCCCCCCCCCACTTTTCACATATTTATTTGTATCATTTATCATTTTCCTTCCACTTCACAATTATGTGACACTTTGTGTTGGTCTATCACATAAAATCCCAATAAAATACATTTACGTTTTTGGTTGTAACATGAGAAAATGTGGAAAATTTCAAGGGGTGTGAATACTTTTTCAAGGCCCTGTATGTCCATTCTGAAATTCGAATACATCCGAATCGCTGAAAATGACATTTTTGGATGAAAAACAAATGTAAACGAACCGAATCTCACCCGTCTAGTTGTCTTTTTTTTTTTTTCTCCTAAGACAAAACGAACCTTCTGGATTTAGTGACCATCCTGCAACCAGAGTCCTAACGACAACCCAACAAATCTGGTTCTACGCCTCTGATACCAAATTAATTTAGCTGTAAGCAGTCCGATTACATTAGGGGAAGAGAGAATGACACATACCGGCCATTATTGTGGCTTTAAATGTATGTCACAAAGATAAATAACGGTTATGACCCAACAACCTTAATGAGTAACACAACTCAGGTCAGAGGTCACCCAAAATAACGCTCCCCCCTTCTTGTCTTTACGTAATTAATGACTTGTGTAATGAGTATCAAGAAATGGTAATTAGTAAACAGCACATCCAAATCTGGAGTGGTGGGTGCTGTATTTTTTTTTGAAGGGGGGGGGGGGGGGGGTTATGACGGAAACATGTGGAAATAATTCAGTATAATTATTATTATTTATTTAGTAATAATGTATTTAATTATTTATTTATTTAGTAATATTTATAATTATTACAATAAAAAATGACACAAATATTAATCGTTCTTAGGATCACATTATAGCAGCTTCAAGAAACAAGACGATCGTAGTCAGGAAATATTGAATGGAATATATTCCATGCAATGGACGCCTCTTCAGTTTAGACTCATCTACCAGAAATCTGAAGATAAAGCTGCTTATTTTTTGCCCTCCCTGGTCTCCCCCCCCCCCCCCATCAACATAATCACATTTTTAAATAAATCCCTTTCTGATTTCATGGAATACCCTATTTTTGGACCCATTGATATCATCACTGGGTCTCTGTGTTTCTTATGTGCAATGCAGGCAAATGATGGCTTGTGGGCGGGGCCGGCAGGGTAGGGGGGCTGTACAGAGCTTCCTGAAAACATCGCAGCACCCGCCCCTCAGTACTCCTCTCAACAACCCCTCAGTCCTGATATAAGCAGGTTGGCTGGCTCTTAAGAGGAGCAAATATAAAAAAAAAAAACCCTGGAAGACTAGAAGAGTGCGCGTTCCTAGGCAAGCTTCATTTGCATACTCCTGGTGAGCCCTCGTATGATGCTGAACCTCCACGTTAGAAAGGAAGAAAAAAAAATGAAAGGGGCGAGCCAGGGACAGTCAGACTGGGGAGGAAAGGGCTAGATCACATATGTCGAAAACAAGGCACGCAGGCCGAATCTGGCCCTCCAGGCCTTGTCATGTGGCTCTCGCTTCCAGAGACATGCGAGGAAGCTTCCGGGGGGGGGGGGGTTGCACAAGCTTCAGGGGGGGGTTGGGGTTGCACACTGTGCATAGCGCACCCCTAAACCCTGCACTCTGTACACAGCACACCCCTGAACCCTATATGTAACGCACTCCTGAACCCTGCACTGTGTGCATAGTGCACTCCTAAACCCTGAGCTCTGTACATAATGCACTCCTGAAACCTGCACTCTGTACACAGCACACCCCTGAACTCTGTACGTAACGCACTCCTGAACCCTGCACTGTGTGCATAGTGCACTCCTGAACCCTGCATTCTGTACATAGCACACCCCTGAACTCTGTATGTAATGCACTCCTGAACCCTGCACCCTGTACACAGCACACCCCTGAACTCTGTACATAATGCACTCCTGAATCCTGCACTCTGTGCATAGTGCACTCCTAAACCCTGCATTCTCTACATAGCGCACCCGTGAACTCTGTATGTAACGCACTCCTGAACCCTGCACACTGTACATAATGGAACGCACTTCCGCCCCACATCCGCATGGAAGAAAACCATCTGGCTTTCAGGAAAAAACTCAAGACCTTCCTCTTCTAGAAGCTGACAACACCAACGCATTAGCGCCTTGAGGCGATTCAGTTCGCATTTGCAGCGCTCTATAAATTTTTCATTCATTCATTCATTCATAATGCACTCCTGAACCCTGCACTCTGTACATAGCTCACCCCTGAATTCTGTACGTAACGTACCCCTGAACCCTGCACTGTGTACATAGCGCACCCCTGAACTCTGTATGTAATGCACTCCTGAACCCTGCGCTCTGTGCATAGTGCACTTCTGAACCCTGCACTCTGTACATAGTGCACTCCTGAACACTGCACTCTGTGCATAGTGCACCCCTGAACCCTGTATGTAATGCACTCCTGAACCCTGCGCTCTGTGCATAGTGCACTCCTGAACCCTGCACTCTGTACATAACGCACTCCTAAACTCTGTACATAACGCACTCCTGAACTCTGCACTCTTTACATAACACACCCCTGAACCCTGCACTCTGTACATCATGCACTCCTGAACCCTGCACTCTGTACATCGTGCACTCCTGAGTTCTGCACTCTGTACATAACGCACTCCTGAGTTCTGCACTCTGTACATAACGCACTCCTGAACCCTGCACTCTTTACGCAACATAAATACAACCGGGCCTTTAAGGGGAACCATATTGCTATGCGGCCCGCAATGAAATTGAGTTTGTCACCCCTGATCTAGATGATGCTGGACATCCTCCAGTCAGGAAATGAGGCGGGGCTCCACCTGGCTTACTGCAGCATCAAATGCACATTGTGAAAAGCTCACAGTGTGCGATGAAATCAGAGTAAGCCATTTCAGTCCAGCAGAGGAGGCCCTGTGCAAGACTGAATGAAAGGCCGGAGTTCAGCCTAAAATGCAGTATTATAGTTTTTATTTAGAAGTCTTAATTTGACCCCATTGGCGGCTGATCTTTCCAGCATCTGGGTGGGCATCGGGTGGCTTATCTGCCATCTTCATAGCCGCGCTCTTGATGTCTTTTAGAATAAGCGTGTGATTGGCTGGCTGCAGAAGAAGCTGGAACATAAACAGTCCTCTGCTGCGGGTAGTGCGAGCCGCCTTGTATAACAGAGCAGGTAGTGTGAGTGGCATAGTGAGCTCAGTGTTCAGCTGTCTGGTGCCAGAATGTGCCCCATAAAACCATCTGAAAGGCTCTGCGCTGTGAGAGGGCTCTTTAACCTCACAAAAAAAAAGGCGTTCTGTGAGTACAAACAGAGCCAGCGCCTCTCCCCACTCTGCCAATGGAAACCTCTAATTAAACACTGTGTTACTGATAGGGGAAGGAGTGCGGATCAGAGCCGGGGGACGGGACCTCCGCATATCCTCGCTTTCTTAACAGCTTCCAGGACTTTTTTTTTAAAGAACTTGACAAATGTCATTCAGAAGTGATTAAAAATTTTCGTTTCCATTCAACACTCAAATTTGGAATGAATGGAATTTCCAATCGCAGTTAGAATTTTGTTAGTTAAAAAAAATAAAAATTCCATCCTGCTCTTTCGATTTTTTTTTTTTGTAACTCAGGTCAAAAGTTATCATCGTTTTTACTCCATTAGAAGATCAAAAGAATGTTCCTGAAAACAGTATTTATTGCATGAAATTCTACTGGTAGCCAACTTAACATTTCCACGTCTCCAAATTACTTACACTGTATTACCAAAAGTATTGGGACGCCTGCCTTTACACACACATGAACTTTAATGACATCCCAGTCTTAGTCCGTAGGGTTCAATATTGAGTTGGCTCCGCCCTTTGCAGCTATAACAGCTTCAACTCTTCTGGGAAGGCCGTCCACAAGGTTTAGGAGGGTGTCTATGGGAATGTTTGACCATTCTTCCAGAAGAGCATTTGTGAGGTCAGACACTGATGTTGGACGTGAAGGCCTGGCTCTCAGTCTCTGCTCTAATTCATCCCAAAGGTGTTCTATCAGGTTGAGATCAGGACTCTGTGCAGGCCATTCAAGTTCCTCCACCCCTGACTCACGCATCCATGTCTTTATGGACCTTGCTTTGTGCACTGGTACAAATCATTTGGTGGAGGGGGGATTATGGGGTGGGGTTGTTTATTTAGAGGTTGGGCTTGGCCCCTTAGTTCCAGTGAGGGGAACTCTTAAGGCGTCAGCATACCAAGACATTTTGGACAATTTCATGCTCCCAACTTTGTGGGAACAGTTTGGGGATGGACCCTTCCTGTTCCAACATGACTGTGCACCAGTGCACAAAGCAAGGTCCATAAAGACACGGATGAGCGAGTTTGGGGTGGAGGAACTTGTCTGGCCTGCACAGAGTCCTGACCTCAACCCAATAGAACACCTTTGGGATGAATGTGAGCCAGGCCTTCTCATCCAACATCAGTGCCTGACCTCACAAATGCTCTTCTGGAAGAATGGTCAAACATTCCCATAGACACCCTCCTAAACCTTGTGGACGGCCTTCCCAGAAGAGGTGAAGCTGTTATAGCTGCAAAGGGCGGAGCCAACTCAATATTTAATCCTACGGACTAAGACTGGGATGTCATTAAAGTTCATGTGCGTGTAAAGGCAGGCGTCCCAATACTTTTGACAATATAGTGTATGTGTCAATGGCTGTCAGCAGCATTATCTGGGACTGGCTCGGGGCGTCTTATCAGACCTGATGTTCTGCACCACGGGCTATGTGTCTATCCAGAAACCTGGCCAAGATTATGACTGGCTGCCACAGGCAAAAATATGCTGCACAGGATCTTCACACTGATGATATCACAGTGTGGAACAGAGTTGGACATTTTTACCTCCTACAAAATCTTGTCTCTGAAATAATAACGTCAAATTAACATTGGCGGACTTTTTTGGAAGACAAAAAATTCCCCTGAAATGTCAAATGATTCTGCATCCAATTACCATGCAGCCATTAGTCTGGGTGGAATTTTATAGTGCAGGCGATCCAATTTAAATCCAAAAAAGCATAACTGCTTTAATAAGGAGACCCTGACTTTTAAAGGTCGCTTTACAGCCTCTTTCAGTGTGAACTGCGGTCACAGTGACATCGGATCACAGCCTGATTATATATTCTAATGTAGCTAAGTGATAATCTGTACCTAGAGCCTCACTGCCGGCAATAAGAAAGGTTTTATATTACACTTAAAGGGTTTCTCCTCCTCACTGCATTCTCATGAACGTGAATAGTCTCAGCCAATCCATTCACTAGAGACCAGTGACATCACCGAGACTCTTCATATTCATGAGTATGAAGGGTCTTGCTGATGTCACTGGTCTCTAGTGATTGGATAGGCTGTGTTCTCATGAATATGAAGGGTCTCGGTGATGTCACTGGTCTCTAGTGATTGGATAGGCTGTGTTCCCATGAATATGAAGGGTCTCGGTGATGTCACTGGTCTCTAGTGATTAAATAGGCTGTGTTCTCATGAATATGAAGGGTCTCGTGATGTCACTGGTCTCTAGTGACTGGATAGGCTGTGTTCTCATGAATATGAAGGGTCTCGGTGATGTCACTTGTCTCTAGTGATGGATAGGCTGTGTTCTCATGAATATGAAGGGTCTCGGTGATGTCACTGGTTTCTAGTGATTGGATAGGCTGTGTTCTCATGAATATGAAGGGTCTCGGTGATGTCACTGGTCTCTAGTGATTGGATAGGCTGTGTTCTCATGAATATGAAGGGTCTCGGTGATGTCACTGGTCTCTAGTGACAGGATAGCCTGTGTTCTCATGAATATGAAGGGTCTCGGTGATGTCACTGGTCTCTAGTGATGGATAGGCCGTGTTCTCATGAATATGAAGGGTCTCGGTGATGTCACTGGTCTCTAGTGATGGATAGGCTGTGTTCTCATGAATATGAAGGGTCTCGGTGATGTCACTGGTCTCTAGTGATTGGATAGGCTGTGTTCTCATGAATATGAAGGGTCTTGGTGATGTCACTGGTCTCTAGTGATTGGATAGGCTGTGTTCTCATGAATATGAAGGGTCTCGGTGATGTCACTGGTCTCTAGTGATTGGATAGGCTGTGTTCTCATGAATATGAAGGGTCTCGTTGATGTCACTGGTCTCTAGTGATGGATAGGCTGTGTTCTCATGAATATGAAGGGTCTCGGTGAAGTCACTGGTCTCTAGTGACAGGATAGGCTGTGTTCTCATGAATATGAAGGGTCTCGGTGATGTCACTGGTCTCTATTGATGGATAGGCTGTGTTCTCATGAATGGGAAGGGTCTCGGTGAAGTCACTGGTCTCTAGTGAATGGATAGGCTGTGTTCCCATGAATATGAAGGGTCTCGGTGATGTCACTGGTCTCTAGTGATGGATAGGCTGTGTTCTCATAAATATGAAGGGTCTCGGTGATGTCACTGGTCTCTATTGATGGATAGGCTGTGTTCTCATGAATGGGAAGGGTCTCGGTGAAGTCACTGGTCTCTAGTAATGGATAGGCTGTGTTCCCATGAATATGAAGGGTCTCGGTGATGTCACTGGTCTCTAGTGATTGATAGGCCGTGTTCTCATGAATATGAAGGGTCTTGGTGATGTCACTGGTCTCTAGTGATTGGATAGGCTGTGTTCTCATGAATATGAAGGGTCTCGGTGATATCACTGGTCTCTAGTGATTGGATAGGCTGTGTTCTCATGAATATGAAGGGTCTCTGTGATGTCACTGGTCTCTAGTGATGGATAGGCTGTGTTCTCATGAATATGAAGGGTCTCGGTGAAGTCACTGGTCTCTAGTGACAGGATAGGCTGTGTTCTCATGAATATGAAGGGTCTCGGTGATATCACTGGTCTCTAGTGATTGGATAGGCTGTGTTCTCATGAATATGAAGGGTCTCTGTGATGTCACTGGTCTCTAGTGATGGATAGGCTGTGTTCTCATGAATATGAAGGGTCTCGGTGAAGTCACTGGTCTCTAGTGACAGGATAGGCTGTGTTCTCATGAATATGAAGGGTCTCGGTGATGTCACTGGTCTCTAGTGATGGATAGGCCGTGTTCTCATGAATATGAAGGGTCTCGGTGAAGTCACTGGTCTCTAGTGAATGGATAGGCTGTGTTCTCATGAATATGAAGGGTCTCGGTGAAGTCACTGGTCTCTAGTGACAGGATAGGCTGTGTTCTCATGAATATGAAGGGCCTCAGGTGATGTCACTGGTCTCTAGTGATGGATAGGCCGTGTTCTCATGAATATGAAGGGTCTCGGTGATGTCACTGGTCTCTAGTGATGGATAGGCTGTGTTCTCATGAATATGAAGGGTCTCGGTGATGTCACTGGTCTCTAATGAATGGATAGGCTGTGTTCTCATGAATATGAAGGGTCTCGGTGATGTCACTGGTCTCTAGTGAATGGATATGCTGTGTTCTCATGAATATGAAGGGTCTCGGTGAAGTCACTGGTCTCTAGTGATAGATAGGCTGTGTTCCCATGAATATGAAGGGTCTCGGTGATGTCACTGGTCTCTAGTGATTGGATAGGCTGTGTTCTCATGAATATGAAGGGTCTCGGTGATGTCACTGGTCTCTAGTGATTGGATAGGCTGTGTTCTCATGAATATGAAGGGTCTCGGTGATGTCACTGGTCTCTAGTGATTGGATAGGCTGTGTTCCCATGAATATGAAGGGTCTCGGTGATGTCACTGGTCTCTAGTGACAGGATAGGCTGTGTTCCCATGAATATGAAGGGTCTCGGTGATGTCACTGGTCTCTAGTGATGGATAGGCCGTGTTCTCATGAATATGAAGGGTCTCGGTGAAGTCACTGGTCTCTAGTGAATGGATAGGCTGTGTTCTCATGAATATGAAGGGTCTCGGTGAAGTCACTGGTCTCTAGTGACAGGATAGGCTGTGTTCTCATGAATATGAAGGGTCTCAGGTGATGTCACTGGTCTCTAGTGATGGATAGGCCATGTTCTCATGAATATGAAGGGTCTCGGTGATGTCACTGGTCTCTAGTGATGGATAGGCTGTGTTCTCATGAATATGAAGGGTCTCGGTGATGTCACTGGTCTCTAATGAATGGATAGGCTGTGTTCTCATGAATATGAAGGGTCTCGGTGATGTCACTGGTCTCTAGTGAATGGATATGCTGTGTTCTCATGAATATGAAGGGTCTCGGTGAAGTCACTGGTCTCTAGTGATAGATAGGCTGTGTTCCCATGAATATGAAGGGTCTCGGTGATGTCACTGGTCTCTAGTGATTGGATAGGCTGTGTTCTCATGAATATGAAGGGTCTCGGTGATGTCACTGGTCTCTAGTGATTGGATAGGCTGTGTTCTCATGAATATGAAGGGTCTCGGTGATGTCACTGGTCTCTAGTGATTGGATAGGCTGTGTTCCCATGAATATGAAGGGTCTCGGTGATGTCACTGGTCTCTAGTGACAGGATAGGCTGTGTTCCCATGAATATGAAGGGTCTCGGTGATGTCACTGGTCTCTAGTGATGGATAGGCCGTGTTCTCATGAATATGAAGGGTCTCGGTGAAGTCACTGGTCTCTAGTGAATGGATAGGCTGTGTTCTCATGAATATGAAGGGTCTCGGTGAAGTCACTGGTCTCTAGTGAATGGATAGGCTGTGTTCTCATGAATATGAAGGGTCTCGGTGAAGTCACTGGTCTCTAGTGAATGGATAGGCTGTGTTCTCATGAATATGAAGGGTCTCGGTGAAGTCACTGGTCTCTAGTGACAGGATAGGCTGTGTTCTCATGAATATGAAGGGTCTCGGTGATGTCACTGGTCTCTAGTGATGGATAGGCCGTGTTATCATGAATATGAAGGGTCTCGGTGATGTCACTGGTCTCTAGTGATTGATAGGCTGTGTTCTCATGAATATGAAGGGTCTCGGTGATGTCACTGGTCTCTAATGAATGGATAGGCTGTGTTCTCATGAATATGAAGGGTCTCGGTGATGTCACTGGTCTCTAGTGATGGATAGGCTGTGTTCCCATGAATATGAATGGTCTCGGTGATGTCACTGGTCTCTAGTGATTAAATAGGCTGTGTTCTCATGAATATGAAGGGTCTCGTGATGTCACTGGTCTCTAGTGATTGGATAGGCTGTGTTCTCATGAATATGAAGGGTCTCGGTGATGTCACTGGTCTCTAGTGATGGATAGGCTGTGTTCTCATGAATATGAAGGGTCTCGGTGATGTCACTGGTTTCTAGTGATTGGATAGGCTGTGTTCTCATGAATATGAAGGGTCTCGGTGATGTCACTGGTCTCTAGTGATTGGATAGGCTGTGTTCTCATGAATATGAAGGGTGTCGGTGATGTCACTGGTCTCTAGTGACAGGATAGGCTGTGTTCTCATGAATATGAAGGGTCTCGGTGATGTCACTGGTCTCTAGTGATTGGATAGGCCGTGTTCTCATGAATATGAAGGGTCTCGGTGATGTCACTGGTCTCTAGTGATGGATAGGCTGTGTTCTCATGAATATGAAGGGTCTCGGTGATGTCACTGGTCTCTAATGAATGGATAGGCTGTGTTCTCATGAATATGAAGGGTCTCGGTGATGTCACTGGTCTCTAGTGATGGATAGGCTGTGTTCCCAGGAATATGAATGGTCTCGGTGATGTCACTGGTCTCTAGTGATTGGATAGGCTTTGTACTCATGAATATGAAGGTTCTCTGTGATGTCACTGGTCTCTAGTGAATGGATAGGCTGTGTTCTCATGAATATGAAGGGTCTCAGTGATGTCACTGGTCTCTAGTGATTGGATAGGCTGTGTTCTCATGAATATAAAGGGTCTTGGTGATGTCACTGGTCTCTAGTGATTGGATAGGCTGTGTTCTCATGAATATGAAGGGTCTCGGTGATGTCACTGGTCTCTAGTGATTGGATAGGCTGTGTTCTCATGAATATGAAGGGTCTCGGTGATGTCACTGGTCTCTAGTGATGGATAGGCTGTGTTCTCATGAATATGAAGGGTCTCGGTGAAGTCACTGGTCTCTAGTGACAGGATAGGCTGTGTTCTCATGAATATGAAGGGTCTCGGTGATGTCACTGGTCTCTAGTGATGGATAGGCTGTGTTCTCATAAATATGAAGGGTCTCGGTGATGTCACTGGTCTCTATTGATGGATAGGCTTTGTTCTCATGAATGTGAAGGGTCTCGGTGAGAAGTCACTGGTCTCTAGTGAATGGATAGGCTGTGTTCCCATGAATATGAAGGGTCTCGGTGATGTCACTGGTCTCTAGTGACAGGATAGGCTGTGTTCCCATGAATATGAAGGGTCTCGGTGATGTCACTGGTCTCTAGTGATGGATAGGCCGTGTTCTCATGAATATGAAGGGTCTTGGTGATGTCACTGGTCTCTAGTGATTGGATAGGCTGTGTTCTCATGAATATGAAGGGTCTTGGTGATGTCACTGGTCTCTAGTGATTGGATAGGCTGTGTTCTCATGAATATGAAGGGTCTCGGTGATGTCACTGGTCTCTAGTGATTGGATAGGCTGTGTTCTCATGAATATGAAGGGTCTCGGTGATGTCACTGGTCTCTAGTGATGGATAGGCTGTGTTCTCATGAATATGAAGGGTCTCGGTGAAGTCACTGGTCTCTAGTGACAGGATAGGCTGTGTTCTCATGAATATGAAGGGTCTCGGTGATGTCACTGGTCTCTAGTGAATGGATAGGCTGTGTTCTTATGAATATGAAGGGTCTCGGTGAAGTCACTGGTCTCTAGTGACAGGATAGGCTGTGTTCTCATGAATATGAAGGGTCTCGGTGATGTCACTGGTCTCTAGTGATGGATAGGCCGTGTTCTCATGAATATGAAGGGTCTCGGTGATGTCACTGGTCTCAAGTGATGGATAGGCCGTGTTCTCATGAATATGAAGGGTCTCAGTGAAGTCACTGGTTTCTAGTGACAGGATAGGTTGTGTTCTCATGAATATGAAGGGTCTCGGTGATGTCACTGGTCTCTAGTGATGGATAGGCCGTGTTCTCATGAATATGAAGGGTCTCAGTGAAGTCACTGGTCTCTAGTGAATGGATAGGCTGTGTTCTCATGAATATGAAGGGTCTCAGTGAAGTCACTGGTCTCTAGTGAATGGATAGGCTGTGTTCTCATGAATATGAAGGGTCTCGGTGAAGTCACTGGTCTCTAGTGACAGGATAGGCTGTGTTCTCATGAATATGAAGGGTCTCGGTGATGTCACTGGTCTCTAGTGATGGATAGGCTGTGTTCTCATGAATATGAAGGGTCTCGGTGATGTCACTGGTTTCTAGTGATTGGATAGGCTGTGTTCTCATGAATATGAAGGGTCTCGGTGATGTCACTGGTCTCTAGTGATTGGATAGGCTGTGTTCTCATGAATATGAAGGGTCTCGGTGATGTCACTGGTCTCTAGTGACAGGATAGGCTGTGTTCTCATGAATATGAAGGGTCTCGGTGATGTCACTGGTCTCTAGTGATGGATAGGCCGTGTTCTCGTGAATATGAAGGGTCTCGGTGAAGTCACTGGTCTCTAGTGAATGGATAGGCTGTGTTCTCATGAATATGAAGGGTCTCGGTGAAGTCACTGGTCTCTAGTGAATGGATAGGCTGTGTTCTCATGAATATGAAGGGTCTCGGTGAAGTCACTGGTCTCTAGTGACAGGATAGGCTGTGTTCTCATGAATATGAAGGGTCTCGGTGATGTCACTGGTCTCTAGTGATGGATAGGCTGTGTTCTCATGAATATGAAGGGTCTCGGTGATGTCACTGGTCTCTAATGAATGGATAGGCTGTGTTCTCATGAATATGAAGGGTCTCGGTGATGTCACTGGTCTCTAGTGAATGGATATGCTGTGTTCTCATGAATATGAAGGGTCTCGGTGAAGTCACTGGTCTCTAGTGATGGATAGGCTGTGTTCCCATGAATATGAAGGGTCTCGGTGATGTCACTGGTCTCTAGTGATTAAATAGGCTGTGTTCTCATGAATATGAAGGGTCTCGTGATGTCACTGGTCTCTAGTGATTGGATAGGCTGTGTTCTCATGAATATGAAGGGTCTCGGTGAAGTCACTGGTCTCTAGTGAATGGATAGGCTGTGTTCTCATGAATATGAAGGGTCTCGGTGAAGTCACTGGTCTCTAGTGACAGGATAGGCTGTGTTCTCATGAATATGAAGGGTCTCGGTGATGTCACTGGTTTCTAGTGATGGATAGGCCGTGTTCTCATGAATATGAAGGGTCTCGGTGATGTCACTGGTCTCTAGTGATGGATAGGCTGTGTTCTCATGAATATGAAGGGTCTCGGTGATGTCACTGGTCTCTAATGAATGGATAGGCTGTGTTCTCATGAATATGAAGGGTCTCGGTGATGTCACTGGTCTCTAGTGAATGGATATGCTGTGTTCTCATGAATATGAAGGGTCTCGGTGAAGTCACTGGTCTCTAGTGATGGATAGGCTGTGTTCCCATGAATATGAAGGGTCTCGGTGATGTCACTGGTCTCTAGTGATTAAATAGGCTGTGTTCTCATGAATATGAAGGGTCTCGTGATGTCACTGGTCTCTAGTGATTGGATAGGCTGTGTTCTCATGAATATGAAGAGTCTCGGTGATGTCACTGGTCTCTAGTGATGGATAGGCTGTGTTCTCATGAATATGAAGGGTCTCGGTGATGTCACTGGTTTCTAGTGATTGGATAGGCTGTGTTCTCATGAATATGAAGGGTCTCGGTGATGTCACTGGTCTCTAGTGATTGGATAGGCTGTGTTCTCATGAATATGAAGGGTCTCGGTGATGTCACTGGTCTCTAGTGATGGATAGGCTGTGTTCTCATAAATATAAGAAGTTTTGGTGATGTCACTGATCTCTAGTGAACAGATACTGTACATTGCATTGTCAATACTATTGTTCAGATTATGGGATGTCTTCCTCCATTGTGTTTCTATGATGCGTACGTTAGGGATTAGATATTCTTGTTGGTCCCGTCTATATTCTCCTGTTTTTTCAATGGCTGACAAGTCAAGCAGATTCAATTAAAACCTTTTCTTTTTTGTTACGCTTTCCCCCGACGTCAGAAAACAGGCTGTTTAATGACTGGTAACATCATCCATCGATTTAATGAGACGTGCCAGATTCTTTACATTTTCACCTAAATTAAAATTTGCATTAAGGAGACGAATGCGTTACCTATGGTAAACAGGGGCCCATTTAATGGTTACGTTATGCAAATAAGGGATGACACACGTCTGCCCGTTCCTTTGATACAAGGCTCAGCCGAGGCTGAAAGGGAGGAGAAGATGCTCCAAATTACACCGTAGAACAAATAAAGTGACTTATTTACGTTTAATTGCTAATCTGAAATGGGGTTTTGTTCATTAGGGAGACCAACTGCGGGAAAACCCCGGAGGCGTTCACCATAAAGACGAAATTCCACTATAAAAACAAGAAGTAAAATGTGACCAGTTTCTTCTCCTTCAAATACTGTATATAATATATATAGATATATAGATATATCTATATATATCTATATATCTATAGATATTTATATATCTATAGATATATATCTATATATAGATATATATAGATATATATATTTATATATATCTATATATAGATATATATATCTATATATATATAGATATATATATAGATCGATCTATCTATCTATCTATCTATCTATCTATCTATCTATCTATCTATCTATCTATCTATCTATCTATCTATCTATATATTTTATATATATATAGATCTATATATATAGATCTATATATATATCTATATATCTATAGATATATATATATATATATATCTATAGATATATAGATATATATCTATATATCTATATATATATGTAGATATATATCTATATATATATATATATCTATTTATATATATATCTATTTATATATATATATATATATAGATATATCTAGATATATATATATATATATATATCTAGATATATCTATATATATATATATATATATATATATATATATATATATATATATATATATATATATACATATTATTTCAAAAATATATAATACATATTCTGCAGTAATTAAAAAAAATACATTATACTGTATATATATATATATATATATATATATATATATATATATATATTTACACAATAACATGTATATACACAATAATTAAAAAAATATATATACTGTATATACATATATACACATGTACTGTACATACACACAGTAATAAAAAAAATAAAAAATAAATATATATCAATATGTATATATTGTGTATATGTATAAAAATAAATTATATATATATGTATATATATATATATATATATATACACAGAAACACTGGCTAGGCACACATTTAACCCCCTTCCCAGCCAGTACAGTGACAGTGCATATTTGTAGCACTGATCACAGTATTAGTGTCACTGGTCCCCAAAAAGTTTCAGTTAGTGTCAGAGTGTCCGCCACAATATCACAGTCCCGCTATAAGTGGCTGATTGTTGCCGTTACTAGTAAATGAATAAATAAATATTTCCCATAGTTTGTGGACACGATCTCTTTTGCGCAAACCAATCAATATACGCTTATTGGGATTTTTTTTTTTTTTTTTACCAAAAACATGTAGCAGAATACATATCGGCCTAAACTGATGAAGAAATTTGATTTTTTTTTCTATTTATTTATTGGATGTGTTTTATAGCAGAAAGTAAAAAAAAAAAATATATATAAATATTTTTTCAAAATTGTCGTTTTTTTTTTTTTGTTTATATCGCAAAAAATAAAAACGGCAGAGGTGATCAAATACCACTAAAAGAAAGCTCTATTTGTGGGAAGAAAAAGGACAAAATGGGGTACAGCGTTGCAGTTGTCAGTTAAAGCAACGCAGTGCCGTATCGCAAAAAAAATGGCCTGGTCATGAAGGGGGGGGTAAATCTTCCAGAGGGCAAGTGATTAAAAAAAAAAGAAATAATAAAATTAAAAAAAAAAAAAATTTCAAAGCGCCCTACACCAGGGGGTGGGGGTTGGGTCCCCCCGCTACTTGTGTGCAAATGCGAACGCATACGCAAGTCCTGCAAGCTAATGTAAACGGTGTTCGCACCACACATGTTGAGGTATCACCGCGATCCTCAAAACGAGAGCAATCATTCTAGTGCTTGAAATCCTCTGTAAGTCTAAGATGGTAACCTGGGAACCGTCACCGACGCAGATTTTTAGGGTACAGTAGTTTGGCACTATTCCAGCGGACGGATACAAGTTTGAAGTTTGTCATTTTAGGTCTCTATTTACTCAGCATAACATCATATTTTATATTGTACCAAAAAAAGGGAGTATTATTATTGTGTTTGTATGCATTACAATTCATGAAGCCCTGGTTCACATTGGTCTGATTTGGCAATGCCATTTGAAATCGCATGCCAAATTGGCAGCTATTGCCGTAAATGGCACCATCCGAATCGGTGCAGATTTTTTATAGATTTTTTTACATGCAAAATGCTAACTTTTCACGTGTAAAATGCAGATTTTTCAATTTATTTCACATATAAAATGATAATTTTTTCACATGTAAAATGCTAATTTTTCACGTGTAAAATGCTGATTTTTTTCACATATAAAATGATAATTTTTTCACATTCTGATTTTTCACGTGTACAATGCAGATTTTTTCACATGCAAAAATGCAGATTTTTTTTTTTGATTTTTAACATTTAAAATGCAAATTTTTTTCACGTATAAAATGCAGATTTTAGATTTTTTTCACATATAAAATGATCATTTTTTTTTTTTGTAAAATGCAGATTTTTAGATTTTTTTCACATATAAAATGATAATTTATTTTTTTGTAAAATGCAGATTTTTTCACATGTAAAATGCAGGTTTTTTTTACATGCAAAAATGCAGATTTGTTTTGATTTTTCACATTTAAAATGCAAATTTTTGCACGTATAAAATGCAGATTTTAGATTTTTTCACATATAAAATGATACTTTTTTCACATTTGCAGCTATTGCCGTAAATGGCACCATCCGAATCGGTGCAGATTTTTTATAGATTTTTTTACATGCAAAATGTTAACTTTTCACGTGTAAAATGCAGATTTTTCAATTTATTTCACATATAAAATGATAATTTTTTCACATGTAAAATGCAGATTTTTTTTCATATGCAAAATGCTAATTTTTCACGTGTGAAATGCTGATTTTTTTCACATATAAAATGATAATTTTTTCACATTTTTGTAAAATTCTGATTTTTCACGTGTACATGGCAGATTTTTTCACATGCAAAATGCTGATTTTTTTTTTTTTTTGATTTTTAACATTTAAAATGCAAATTTTTTTCACGTATAAAATGCAGATTTTAGATTTTTTTCACATATAAAATGATCATTTTTTCACATATAAAATATTTTTTTTTTTTTTTGTAAAATGCAGATTTTTAGATTTTTTTCACATATAAAATGATAATTTTTTTTTTTTTGTAAAATGCAGATTTTTCACATGTAAAATGCAGATTTTTTCACATGTAAAATGCAAATTTTTTTACATGGAAAAATGCAGATTTTTTTGATTTTTCACATTTAAAATGCAAATTTTTTCACGTATAAAATGCAGATTTTAGATTTTTTCACATATAAAATGATACTTTTTTCACATATAAAATAATTTTTTTTTTTTTGTAAAATGCAGATTTTTAGATTTTTTTCACATATAAAATGATAATTTTTTTTTTCTTTTTTTTTTTGTAAAATTCAGATTTTTTTCACATGTAAAATGCAGATTTTTCGAATTTTTTCACATATAAAATGATCATTTTTTCACGTGTAAAATGCAGATTTTTAGATTTTTTTTCACATGCAAATGTTTTTGACTTTTTCACATGTAAAATGCAGATACCACCCCAGTCTTCCCTATAAAGACACTGCTGACACCCACATAATAAAGAGTGATGCTGGTCCAGCAGATCTAATGCGGACTACAAGGCTCGGCGTGTCCCCGCCCCGCCCCCGCACGGTGTGTAGAGGCGGCACTAGAACTCCCACCACGCCCCGCCCCCTCGCTCAGACGGGTCTCAGCACCACGTGACTCGCTCTGCGCTCTGACCCGGAAGTAGCAACGTGACGTCAGCGGGAAGATGGCGGCGTCCATGAAGTGAGAGGACAGAAGGGGCGCAGAATGAGAGGTATGGGGGGGGCGCCCTCCTCCGGGTGTTATAGACGGGGGGGGAGGGGACATTGTCACCCGGATAACATCCTGTCACCTTTATTGTGGATAGGACTTCACACAGGAGTCCAGGCTGATAATAAAGAGGCTCTGTCTGTGTGCTCCCCAATAATAGAAGGGGGAGTAGTATCTTCATTCCACACTTCTCTCCTATCCCTGTGCCCCCCCCATGGGGAGATGGTTCCTTCCTGGGTCTGGTAGTGACAAGTGTCAGCAGAAGGAACCATCTCACCCGGGGGGGAGGGGGCAGGAATCCCACACTCCCAACTGATAGCAAAGAGGGATTACACCCCCTGTCAGTTTTTATTGCAGTCTGTGCCCCCCCCATTAGGGACCCCCCCCGCTCTATTCGTCATCCTGACCATTATCATTGAAAGCGAAAGTAAAAGAAAATCCCACATTTTTGTGTTGTCACCAGAACAGGAATAGAGGGGAAATCTCCCAATGGGGGACACCGCAGGATTCCCTCACTTTGGAGATATTTCCTTTCCCTTCCTTTTGTGGCTGTGGTACAGGAAGTGATGGGAAATCTCCCCAATGGGGACACAGATGGCAAAAAAAAACACCTGACAGGGGTTATAATCCTCCCTCACTCCAAAATGGGGAAAACACGTTTTTGCCCAATGTTGTAATTTTACCACTTACAGTCCGCGCTGTAGCCAAATGATGGTTGGCCAGTTCTGGGAGTCTGTCATGTGACGTCCCGACTGCGGTGAGCTTTGATCGGTACGTCCTCCGGAGACTGACGATCACAGATTGAGGAAAAGAGCCGATCACAGCTCATCACCATGTAAACACAAACTGGTTATCGGCATTCCTTTCCTCCCACTGTCAGCATGAGGAGAGCCGACAACCGGCTTGTGTAAAAGGGGCATCTACTCCCATTATCAGTGCCCACCAGTACTCCCTATCAGTGCCCACCAGTACTCCCTATCAGTGTCACCAATCAGTGCCCACCAGTACTCCCAATCAGTGCCCACCAGTGCTGACAATCGGTGCAACCAATCAGTGCCCACCAGTACTCCCTATCAGTGTCACCAATCAGTGCCCACCAGTACTCCCAATCAGTGCCCACCAGTGCTGACAATCGGTGCAACCAATCAGTGCCTACCAGTACTCCCTATCAGTGCCCACCAGTACTCCCTATCAGTGCCCACCAGTACTCCCTATCAGTGCCCACCAGTACTCCCTATCAGTGCCCACCAGTACTCCCTATCAGTGCCCACCAGTACTCCCTATCAGTGCCCACCAGTACTCCCTATCAGTGCCCACCAGTACTCCCAATCAGTGCCCACCAGTACTCCCTATCAGTGCCCACCAGTACTCCCTATCAGTGCCCACCAGTACTCCCTATCAGTGCCCACCAGTACTCCCTATCAGTGCCCACCAGTACTCCCAATCAGTGCCCACCAGTACTCCCTATCAGTGCCCACCAGTACTCCCTATCAGTGCCCACCAGTACTCCCTATCAGTGCCCACCAGTACTCCCTATCAGTGCCCACCAGTACTCCCAATCAGTGCCCACCAGTGCTGACAATCGGTGCAACCAATCAGTGCCCACCAGTACTCCCTATCAGTGTCACCAATCAGTGCCCACCAGTACTCCCAATCAGTGCCCACCAGTGCTGACAATCGGTGCAACCAATCAGTGCCTACCAGTACTCCCTATCAGTGCCCACCAGTACTCCCTATCAGTGCCCACCAGTACTCCCTATCAGTGCCCACCAGTACTCCCTATCAGTGCCCACCAGTACTCCCTATCAGTGCCCACCAGTACTCCCTATCAGTGCCCACCAGTACTCCCAATCAGTGCCCACCAGTACTCCCTATCAGTGCCCACCAGTACTCCCTATCAGTGCCCACCAGTACTCCCTATCAGTGCCCACCAGTACTCCCTATCAGTGCCCACCAGTACTCCCTATCAGTGCCCACCAGTACTCCCAATCAGTGCCCACCAGTACTCCCTATCAGTGCCCACCAGTACTCCCTATCAGTGCCCACCAGTACTCCCTATCAGTGCCCACCAGTACTCCCTATCAGTGCCCACCAGTACTCCCAATCAGTGCCCACCAGTACTCCCTATCAGTGCCCACCAGTGCTGACAATCGGTGCAACCAATCAGTGCCCACCAGTATTCCCTATCAGTGTTCATTTTAAATGCAGCCTCATCAGTGAAGGAGAAAAATTACCTGTTTTCAGAATTTCATAAACAAACCATGAAATATATATATATTCTTCTAAATTTTCAGTATTTTTTTATTTATTTAGCAAAAAATAAAAATAAAACCCCCAGAGGTGATTAAATACCACCAAAATAAAGCTCTGTCTGTGTGAAGAAGATGATAACAATGTCCTATGTGTACAGTGTCACATGACCGCGTAATTGTCATTCAAAGTGGGACAGAGCTGAAAGCTGGCCTGGGGGGGAGGGGAGAGTGCCCGGTATTGAAGGGGTTAAATCAGCTGCCGAAAGTGGCTCAAAACTGAGGTTTTATTATGAATTTATTTAAGAACTGTCGGCAAAACTTCTTCTCATTTTGGATGGAGTAAAGGAGGGTTATAACCCTTGTTAGGTTTTTTTTTTTTTTTGCCATCTGTGTTCCATTGGTGAGATTTCTCTTCCTGTCCCATAATCAGGAAATCCCTCCAAAGTGAAGGAATCCTCGGTGTTCACATCGGAAGATTCCCCCTCCATTCCTGTTCTGGTATCCTCTCATAATTGTGGAATTTTACTTTCACTTTAATGATGCCGGTAATCGGGGTGAATGAAGAGGGTGAATCTCCCTAATGGGGACACCGGGGGGGGTTATTTTTTTTTACTAAGGCTGGAGAGTACAAAAATCAGGGTCACTTCTGCATAGAAACCCGGGTGGATTCGATTTAAATCAAGTCGATTGAAATCGTGATTTAATCCCGGTTCACACCAGTGCGACCTCGTGTGTGATTCGCACCACACCACTGTGCAAATCGCATGCGATGTCTGTGCCATGCGGATTCAGCTGTACAGATAGTATGGCTGAATTCGCATCGCATTCGGAGCAAAGTTGTACTGGACCCTTTGTTTTTTGGTCCGGACCAGAATTTGGATCGCGTGGGTGTTCACAGTCATGGAAAAAAAATGTTTTGCCCACAGTTCTATTTTAAGCCCAAAACTAAAAATATAATGTTTTGCAGCTTAGCGATCATTAGATGTGGCGGCCGCTTTTCTCTTCTTTTTTTAGGCTTTTCCCTTCTGTTTTCACCTGGTGATCTGGCCGGTAACACACGGCAGACGGGCTTGTAGTTCACAATGGACTACGGATGGGTGATCTGTGTAGTCCATTCGCTCTTCCTCCAGCTTTCTAGTGGAAATCTTGTGCTAAGATACGGGTAGAAAGCTGGAGGGGGGGTGTGCAGGAGCCTGACATTACACCTGTGATCAGGTAAGGCGCCTGTAGGGAAAAAAAATAAGAGCCCCTTTTTTTTTTTTCCTGTAAAAATATTCACATTTATTATTTTTTTATAAAAAAGGTGAACTCCTCCTTTAATACGGGGGACCTCCTCTCAATCTTCTTCGGGTGATTTATTCCACCTCATCAGTTTAGCGATGGCTGCAGATGTGATGAACCAGAGAAGTCCTGATCACCTGAGTTGGTGGAAGAAATATGAGATTAGAGTGAAGCCAGAATCAGAGGGGCACACAGGGGAAGCTTCTCTGGGATGCAAATAGCAGACACTTTAGGGGTCGATTTACTAAAACTGGAGAGTGTAAAATCTGGTGCAGCTCTGCATAGAAACCAATCGGCTTCCAGGTTTTATTGTCGAGGCTTAATTGAAGAAGCTGATTGGCTGCCATGCACAGCTGCAGCAGATTCGGAGTCCTTCGGACACAGTTGATCACAGAACACGGTAAAGGGCCAATCACAGCTGATCACATGTAAACAAACTTGCTGGTTATCAACATTCCTCAGCTCATGCACTGTCACAGCATGAGGAGAGGAGAGGCGGTAACCGGCTAGTGTGACAGGGAACATGTACACCGATCATCAGTGCAGCCCCTTCAGTGTCTTCTCATCAGAGGCCCATGAGTGCTGCCTATCGGTGCCCATGAGTGCTGCCTATCAGTGCCCATCGGTGTCTCCTCATCGGTGCCCATCGGTGTCTCCTCATCGGTGCCCATCGGTGTCTCCTCATCGTTTCCCATCAGTGTCTCCTCATCGGTGCCCATATCAGTGTCTCCTCATCGGTGCCCATATCAGTGTCTCCTCATCGGTGCCCATATCAGTGTCTCCTCATCGGTGCCCATATCAGTGTCTCCTCATCGGTGCCCATATCAGTGTCTCCTCATCGGTGCCCATATCAGTGTCTCCTCATCGGTGCCCATATCAGTGTCTCCTCATCGGTGCCCATATCAGTGTCTCCTCATCGGTGCCCATATCAGTGTCTCCTCATCGGTGCCCATATCAGTGTCTCCTCATCGGTGCCCATATCAGTGTCTCCTCATCGGTGACCTTCAGTGTCTCCTCATCGGTGCCCTTCAGTGTCTTCTCATCGGTGCCCATCATTGTCTCCTCATCGGTGCCTATCGGTGTCTCCTCATCGGTGCCCATCGGTGTCTCCTCATCGGTGCCCATATCAGTGTCTCCTCATCGGTGCCCATATCAGTGTCTCCTCATCGGTGCCCATATCAGTGTCTCCTCATCGGTGCCCATCATTGTCTCCTCATCGGTGCCTATCGGTGTCTCCTCATCGGTGCCCATCGGTGTCTCCTCATCGGTGCCCATCGGTGTCTCCTCATCGTTTCCCATCAGTGTCTCCTCATCGGTGCCCATATCAGTGTCTCCTCATCGGTGCCCATATCAGTGTCTCCTCATCGGTGCCCATATCAGTGTCTCCTCATCGGTGCCCATATCAGTGTCTCCTCATCGGTGCCCATATCAGTGTCTCCTCATCGGTGCCCATATCAGTGTCTCCTCATCGGTGCCCATATCAGTGTCTCCTCATCGGTGCCCATATCAGTGTCTCCTCATCGGTGCCCATATCAGTGTCTCCTCATCGGTGACCTTCAGTGTCTCCTCATCGGTGCCCTTCAGTGTCTTCTCATCGGTGCCCATCATTGTCTCCTCATCGGTGCCTATCGGTGTCTCCTCATCGGTGCCCATCGGTGTCTCCTCATCGGTGCCCATATCAGTGTCTCCTCATCGGTGCCCATATCAGTGTCTCCTCATCGGTGCCCATATCAGTGTCTCCTCATCGGTGCCCATCATTGTCTCCTCATCGGTGCCTATCGGTGTCTCCTCATCGGTGCCCATCGGTGTCTCCTCATCGGTGACCTTCAGTGTCTCCTCATCGGTGCCCATATCAGTGTCTCCTCATCGGTGCCCATATCAGTGTCTCCTCATCGGTGCCCATCAGTGTCTCCTCATCAGTGCCCATATCAGTGTCTCCTCATCGGTGCCCATCATTGTCTCCTCATCGGTGCCCATCAGTGTCTCCTCATCGGTGCCCATCAGTGTCTCCTCATCGGTGCCTATCAGTGTCTCCTCATCGGTGCCCATATCAGTGTCTCCTCTTTGGGGGCCCATCAGTACTGCCTCATCAGTTAAGCAGAAAAATCACTTATTTGGAAAATTTTATTACAGAAAATAAGAAAAAGTTTTTTTTTTTGTTTTTCAAACAAAAAATTAAAAAAAAACCAGTGCTGATTAAATACCACCAAATGAAAGCTCAATTGTCATTCATTATGTGACCGCTCTGAAAGCTGAGAATTTGGCGTGGGCAGGAAGAGGGTGAAAGTGGCCGTTATTGAAGGGGTTAAAAGTTTAAAACGAATGACAGGTTCTCTTTAAAGACACGGCTCAAGTGTTTATACATTTCTACTTTTCACATTCCACGCCGCGCACAATCGGTGAGAGAAAAGCGGGCCCGGCCCAATAAAACTCCGCTTGTGTTTTTTTAAAATTTTTTTTATTAGCGCTCAGCATGTAAAGCCGCCAAGACGGCACAAAGATGGAAACTCTTAGAAATCGGGACTTGTGTTCGCTCAGCTCAGGAAAACTAAACAACCCCGTGGGTAATCTGCACTGGCCATAAAACTGCTTATATACTTTTCTTCTTCTTCTTTT
Source organism: Aquarana catesbeiana (assembly GCF_042186555.1). Classification (NCBI taxonomy): domain Eukaryota; kingdom Metazoa; phylum Chordata; class Amphibia; order Anura; family Ranidae; genus Aquarana; species Aquarana catesbeiana. The sequence goes on from NC_133335.1 coordinate 239,035,683, forward strand.
AAAAGTGCTGGAAATATTCTATGCGGGATTATACTTACCACCGCCTTAAATCCACACTTTATGGACCCGCCGCTTTACCAGCTCCGCTGCTCTTTTATGGTGTGACAGCTGCCCCATTAAACCTTCCTATTTTTTTTTTTTTTTTCCTCCCTTGTAAGTGTAAACGTGTAACTTGAATGGCGGCAAGTTGTAGGTTTATAAAATAATAAAAAAATAATAATTTTAGTTTTTGTTTGGCTGTTTCTGATCCGGTGTTCTGTCTCTGTGGAGGTGCCAGAATACTACTTCTATGGAGCAGATGTTTGAACCGCCACCTACTGGCCAGAGGGAGCAAAGACAGTTTCTGCTCATGTCTGGCGGGAAGGGGGAAGCCTTTGCGCCTGACTTGCCAAGTTTTTTTTTTGGCTGTGACTTTGCATTCATGTCTGTGTGTTCTTACACTCTCGGCATGGATTTACGGTGGGGCAACAGGGTGACACCAGAGTGACCGACCTTCTGTAAAAATAAAAATATGGCTGCGGGGCAACCTTGGAACTGCGTTTGTGCAGGGCTCAGACAGACTCAGACTGGGCTCAGACATGATCGGCGATTTTTGGCCGGTCGGGGGGGCACATGTGCAGTGAGTCAGCGATGTCATGGCGCTGCCTGGCGCCATGTTTGAATGAATTGGCACGCCTCCTGAGTCCCGAACAGGAGACTGGATCTTGGCCCGCCATCCCACCACCATGCCACTGTCAGCAGCACGGACATGGAGTCCCGGAGACTAGAGCTCGGCCCTGCACCATCCATGGCTGCTGGAGGCTCCCACCACACCGCTGTGAGCACGGCCACAAAATTCCAAAGCCGACTGGGCTCAGACATACTCGGCTGTTTTTGGCCGGGCGGGTTCATGAGCAGTGAGTCAGTGACGTCATGGCGCTGCCTGGCGCCATGTTTGAATGATCCTGGCCTGCCATCCAACTATCATGGGACTGTGAGCAGCACGGACATGGAGTCCTGGAGACTGGACCCCTGCTCTACACCATCCATTCATGGCTGCTGGAATCTCCCACCAACACCACTGTGATCACGGCCACACAGTTCCAAAGCTGACTGGGCTCAGACATGCTCTGCTATTTTTGGCCAGGCGGGTTCCTGCGTAGTGAGTCAGTGGTGTCATGGCGCTGCCTGGCGCCATGTTTTACTGAATGGTAGTGGGCATGCCTCCCGAGTGCAGACCAGGAGACTGGACTTCGGCCCGCCATCTCACCCACCATGCCACTGTGAGCAGCACGGACATAAAGTTCCGAAGACTGGACCCCCGTCCTGCACCATCCATCCATGGCTGCTGAAGACTCCCACCAACACCACTGTGCGCACGGCCACACAGTACCAAAGCTGACTGGGCTTAGATGTGCTCAGCTTTTTTTCGGCCGGTCGGGCGCATGTTTGGTGAGTGACGTCATGGCGCTGCCTAGCGCCATGTTTGAATGAATGGCAGCACAGCAGTAGGCATGCCTCTCAAGTCCCGACCAGGAGACTGGATCCCAGCCCCCCCATCCCACTACCATGTGAGCAGCACAGACATGGAGTCCCAGAGACCGGACCCCTGCACCTTCACTCCAAGGCTGCTGGAAACTCCCACGCCACTGTGAGTAAGGCTGTGGCCACAATCTCGGACCATCTCTTGTATCCTCTCAGCAGTCTGACCAATTCTTGTATCACGTCGGCGGGGGGGTTGACACCATGCTTTACGGCATCGGGTGACACCAACACTAATGACGTCACTGGTATGGGCTATTTACGATAATACTTGGCAGTCTGTGGGAGACTTTGTAGAGATCATAATTGTATGTGAGTTGGGACTAGGTGTGATTTCATACACACTGTTCATTCTGTGCTTGTTTCTCTTACGGATACATTAAGCCTTGTATAACACTATAAAGCGCATGTGAATTGCACAGAAACTACACTGCAATCCTATGCATTTCACATGTGATTCAGTGCAGTGCAATTTGAGCCCTTTCATTGTGACATTCCTGGGTGCCTATTGGACGGTAGCCCTGGGTGCATGTGACCCAAGCATTTCCGGTGAGCTTTTCCAACGTCGCCCTTCTCTATATACTACTCTGTATCAATAATTATTGAAGTCCTAGCGCTTCTTGGATGCAAATAGACTGCCTTACCGAAACAAGCCGGACAGGTTTGTACACATACCGCCGCAAAAATGATCTCTCTGTTGCATTTGGCAGTAACATCCATATAAGTGAATAGGGACTCATCGCAACTGCTTGCAGTGCCCATGGTTGGAGCTAAGTGGTGCATCATTCACGGTTAAAACAGGCAACGAGGAGGGGACATAACGCCTCCTCACCACCTGTCAAAATCCCTGAAAAGTTATCCACCTCAGAGCGCTTTTCAGAGGGCAAGTACCAGGGAGGATTTGATTTAAATCAAGTCGATTTAAATCCTAATTTTTAAAGAGCAACTGTCATCTCTGACCCGCTGTTGGCTCCTCCTCTGACCCGCTGTTGGCTCCTCCTCTGACCCGCTGTTGGCTCCTCCTCTGACCCGCTGTTGGCTCCTCCTCTGACCCGCTTTTGGCTCCTCCTCTGACCCGCTTTTGGCTCCTCCTCTGACCCGTTTTTGGCTCCTCCTCTGACCCGCGGTTGGCACCTCTTCTGACCTGCTTTTGGCCCCTCCTCTGACCTGCTTTTGGCCCCTCCTCTGACCTGCTTTTGGCCCCTCCTCTGACCCGCTGTTGGCTCCTCCTCTGACCCGCTGTTGGCCGCTCCTCTGACCCGCTGTTGGCTCCTCCTCTGACCCGCTGTTGGCTCCTACTCTGACCCGCTGTTGGCCCCTCCTCTGACCCGCTTTCGGCCCCTCCTCTGACCCGCTTTCGGCCCCTCCTCTGACCCGCTTTCGGCCCCTCCTCTGACCCGCTTTCGGCCCCTCCTCTGACCCGCTTTCGGCCCCTCCTCTGACCCGCTTTCGACCCCTCCTCTGACCCGCTTTCGGCCTTTCCTCTGACCCGCTTTCGGCCCTTCCTCTGACCCGCTTTCGGCCCCTCCTCTGACCCGCTTTCGGCCCCTCCTCTGACCCGCTTTCGGCCCCTCCTCTGACCCGCTTTCGGCCCCTCCTCTGACCCGCTTTCGGCCCCTCCTCTGACCCGCTTTCGGCCCCTCCTCTGACCCGCTTTCGGCCCCTCCTCTGACCCGCTTTCGGCCCCTCCTCTGACCCGCTTTCGGCCCCTCCTCTGACCCGCTTTCGACCCCTCCTCTGACCCGCTTTCGACCCCTCCTCTGACCCGCTTTCGGCCCCTCCTCTGACCTGCTGTTGGCTCCTCCTCTGACCCGCTGTTTGACTCACTGACAGTCCCATTCACTTTAATGGGACGGCTGGTGATGCGCTGCTAAGATGGATCTGAAATGACAGGTGCTCTTTAAATGTAAGGACTTATTCTTGCTGGTAGATATAATCTTTAATATTTGCAAACAAAATGAAGGTTTCCTGTTTAGAATAATAAGCCGTCAGGTTAGTAAAAGAGCGATATCAGAACCGATTCAATCATACAGTTTGTTGTGTACATAGATTTGCAAAACAATGGGATAAAGGAATATTCCTGAACTTTGTTTTATCTCATGGTTACTGTGACATTGTGTAAATGCATCAATGCAGTGCATGTTATCTCAGCTTGCAGAGCTTGGATTCATTGAATGAGTTTACCAAAAGTGTAAATATTACAGAATAAACAGCCTCATGCTACATAACTGAGCTCCATTTCATGCTGAATAAACTAAATTATTAATGTATCTTCAATAGAAAACTATCTTTGCATAGATTTTTACTCCAAAAGCATTTTATTAAAATAAATTCAATAAAAATCGAAAAAATTGATATAAATCAAAAAAATCAGTTTAAAAAAAAAAAAAAAATCATTGATTTATATCCCCCCTGGCAAGTACTGCTGCATGGGTAAACCTGAATCCGATCGTTCCAGTGACGAGCACGAGCCCAGCAGCTCCGGCCGCTGTCCCTGTCCTCATTGGATAGATTGATAGCCGTTGGCTCCCGCTGCCGTCAATCGAATCCAGTGACACGAGAGCGGGGGTGGGGCCCAGTCCTGCTTTCTGTGTCAATAGACGCAGCAGCGGGACTCGTGAGTGTTCCCACATGGGTATCCCCCCCCCCCCCCGTGGAAAGCGGCTCTCCGTGGGGGGCAGCCGATGAAGAGGAGGGGCCAGGAGCGCCACCGGGGGACCCCAGAAGAGGAGGATCGGGGGCTGCTCTGGGCAAAACCCTTACACAGAGGAGGTAAGTATAACATGTTTGTTATTAAAAAAAAAACAAAAAACGAACCTATCTAATCTGCTTTCATTGAGTGAAATGAGTTGTTGAGCTCGGTGGAGCACGTCGCAGTCTTTGCAGCGGCCCGCCACACTCATAAAACCCCCATTTACCAGAAGACTTTACGTTTTGATAAACATTTTGAGATGTTCTCGTAATTTTAATTTAAGATCTGCGCTCGGCGTGTGTCAGTTTACCTAATGACCACGATACACGGCATTCATCTTTTCCACTGAGGTAACTCGCACACTCCGTAAAATCTTAGCGACCTCCATATTTTTGTAGCAGCGATCTCATTTCCTCGCCGCTCCGCATTAACGAGCGCTCCAGAGGCCGCTGGGGGGGGGGTTCGCATGCTACGTTTTCAGGAGGACGCGGGGAACTGGAAAATATCACAGCCTGTGTTTTGCTTAACACCAGGCTAATGATCTTTGTGAAAAATGCCCACTTCATGTTTTTTTATACCAAGTATGGTTTGGTCTGCGATACGAGATGCAGAGAGAGGAGATGGGAATGAACTGGTAACCCCCGATTTGTGGTTACAGATCCTTCTCCCATGAAAGTGCTGGAGAGGAAATGGCCTTCTTTTTTTCTACTTTTGTAACAGAAAATATTTACATTTTTTTGAATTTATTTAAAGCCCATTTCTGGGATTAAATTACCCCCCCCCCCCGCCACCCCTCTCGGCCCCCCCCTCCGCCACCCCTTTCATTTACCTTAAAGTGATTCTAAAGGCATAAGGTTTTTTTTTTAACCTTAATATTTTAATGCCCAGAAGGATTTGCCCCTTTAACCAGGCCATTTTTTGCCCCCCACAAATAGAGATTTATTTTGGTGGTATTTGATCACCTCTGCAGTTTTTATTTTTTGTGCTATGAACAAAATAAGCAAAATCAATGCTGACAGGGGTTACAACTTTAGTTTTGCCCATAGTTTTACTTTGTGCACTGAAAGTTGCCCGGAGATGCTGGAGAAATGCCGATCAATTGTGCTCAGCCTGCACACTAAACAATGTTTTGTATTAAAACTGCATGTTATCATAAAGTGGAAGAGAGTCTGTGCTGTGGGGGGGGGGAGGGAAGAGTCTGTGCTGCGGAGGGGGGGAGGGAAGAGTCTGTGCTGCGGTGGGGGGGAGAGTCTGTGCTGCGGAGGTGGGGGAAAAGAGCCTGTGCTGCGGTGGGGGGAAGAAGAGTCTGTGCTGCAGGGGGGGAAGAGTCTGTGCTGCGGTGGGGGGGAAGAAGAGTCTGTGCTGCGGTGGGGGGGGAAGAAGAGTCTGTGCTGCGGAGGGGAAGAAGAGTCTGTGCTGCGGTGGGGGGGAAGAGTCTGTGCTGCGGGGGGGAAGAATCTGTGCTGCGGTGGGGGGGGGAGAGTCTGTGCTGCGGAGGGGGGGGAAGAGTCTGTGCTGCGGAGGGGGGGAAGAGTCTGTGCTGCGGAGGGGGGGAAGAGTCTGTGCTGCGGAGGGGGGGAAGAGTCTGTGCTGCGGAGGGGGGGAAGAGTCTGTGCTGCGGAGGGGGGGAAGAGTCTGTGCTGCGGAGGGGGGGGAGAGTCTGTGCTGCGGAGGGGGGGGAGAGTCTGTGCTGCGGAGGGGGGGGGGGAGTCTGTGCTGCGGAGGGGGGGAAGAGTCTGTGCTGCGGAGGGGGGGAAGAGTCTGTGCTGCGGTGGGGAAGAAGAGTCTGAGCTGCGGTGGGGAAGAAGAGTCTGTGCTGCGGTGGGGGGGGGGAGAAGAGTCTGTGCTGCGGTGGGGAAGAAGAGTCTGTGCTGCGGAGGGGAGGGAAGAAGAGTCTGTGCTGCGGTGGGGGGGGGGGGGAGAAGAGTCTGTGCTGCGGTGGGGGGGGGGGGAGAAGAGTCTGTGCTGCGGAGGGGAAGAAGAGTCTGTGCTGTGGTGGGGAGGGAAGAAGAGTCTGTGCTGCGGTGGGGGGGGGGGAGAAGAGTCTGTGCTGCGGAGGGGAAGAAGAGTCTGTGCTGCGGTGGGGGGAAGAGTCTGTGCTGCGGTGGGGGGGAAGAGTCTGTGCTGCGGTGGGGGGGAAGAGTCTGTGCTGCGGAGGGGGGGAAGAGTCTGTGCTGCGGTGGGGGGGAAGAGTCTGTGCTGCGGAGGGGGGGGGAGTCTGTGCTGCGGAGGGGGGGAAGAGTCTGTGCTGCGGAGGGGAAGAAGAGTCTGTGCTGTGGTGGGGAGGGAAGAAGAGTCTGTGCTGCGGTGGGGGGGGGAGAAGAGTCTGTGCTGCGGAGGGGAAGAAGAGTCTGTGCTGCGGAGGGGGGGAAGAGTCTGTGCTGCGGAGGGGGGGAAGAGTCTGTGCTGCGGAGGGGGGGAAGAGTCTGTGCTGCGGTGGTGGGGAAGAAGAGTCTGTGCTGCGGTGGTGGGGAAGAAGAGTCTGTGCTGCGGTGGTGGGGAAGAAGAGTCTGTGCTGCGGTGGGGGAGGAAGAAGAGTCTGTGCTGCGGTGGGGGGGGGAAGAAGAGTCTGTGCTGCGGTGGGGGGAAGAGTCTGTGCTGCGGTGGGGGGAAGAGTCTGTGCTGCGGTGGGGGGGGAAGAACAGTCTGTGCTGCGGTGGGGGGAAGAGTCTGTGCTGCGGTGGGGGGAAGAAGAGTCTGTGCTGCGGTGGGGGGAAGAAGAGTCTGTGCTGCGGTGGTGGGGAAGAAGAGTCTGTGCTGCGGTGGTGGGGAAGAAGAGTCTGTGCTGCGGTGGTGGGGAAGAAGAGTCTGTGCTGCGGTGGTGGGGAAGAAGAGTCTGTGCTGCGGTGGTGGGGAAGAAGAGTCTGTGCTGCGGAGGGGAAGAAGAGTCTGTGCTGCGGTGGGGGGGAAGAGTCTGTGCTGCGGTGGGGGGGAAGAGTCTGTGCTGCGGAGGGGGGGAAGAAGAGTCTGTGCTGTGGTGGGGGGGGGGGGTAGAAGAGTCTGTGCTGCGGTGCATTTTATTAAAATAAATTCAATAAAAATCGAAAAAATCAATATAAATCAAAAAAATCAGTTTAAAAAAAAAAAAAAAAATCATTGATTTATATCCCCCCTGGCAAGTACTGCTGCATGGGTAAACCTGAATCCGATTGTTCCAGTGACGAGCACGAGCCCAGCAGCTACGGCCGCTGTCCCTGTCCTCATTGGATAGATTGATAGCCGTTGGCTCCCGCTGCCGTCAATCGAATCCAGTGACACGAGAGCGGGGGTGGGGCCCAGTCCTGCTTTCTGTGTCAATAGACGCAGCAGCGGGACTCGTGAGTGTTCCCACATGGGTGCCCCCCCCCCGTGGAAAGCGGCTCTCCGTGGGGGGGTAGCCGATGAAGAGGAGGGGCCAGGAGCGCCGCCGGGGGACCCCAGAAGAGGAAGAGGGAAAGAAGAGACTGTACTGCGGTGGGGGGGAAGAGTCTGTGCTGCGGTGGGGGGGGGGAGTCTGTGCTGCGGTGGGGGGGAAGAGTCTGTGCTGCGAAGAGTCTGTGCTGCGGTGGTGGGGAAGAAGAGTCTGTGCTGCGGTGGTGGGGAAGAAGAGTCTGTGCTGCGGTGGTGGGGAAGAAGAGTCTGTGCTGCGGTGGTGGGGAAGAAGAGTCTGTGCTGCGGAGGGGAAGAAGAGTCTGTGCTGCGGTGGGGGGGAAGAGTCTGTGCTGCGGAGGGGGGGAAGAAGAGTCTGTGCTGTGGTGGGGGGGGGAAGAAGAGTCTGTGCTGTGGTAGGGGGGAAGAAGAGTCTGTGCTGCGGTGGGGGGAAGAAGAGTCTGTGCTGCGGTGGGGGGGAAGAAGAGTCTGTGCTGCGGTGGGGGGGGAAGAAGAGTCTGTGCTGCGGTGGGGGGGAAGAAGAGTCTGTGCTGCGGTGGGGGGGAAGAAGAGTCTGTGCTGCGGTGGGGGGGAAGAGTCTGTGCTGCGGGGGGGAAGAGTCTGTGCTGCGGTGGGGGGGAAGAAGAGTCTGTGCTGCGGTGGGGGGGAAGAAGAGTCTGTGCTGCGGGGGGGGGGGGGGAGAAGAGTCTGTGCTGCGGGGGGGGGAAGAAGAGTCTGTGCTGCGGTGGGGGGGAAGAGTCTGTGCTGCGGTGGGGGGGAAGAAGAGTCTGTGCTGCGGTGGGGGGGAAGAAGAGTCTGTGCTGCGGTGGGGGAGGAAGAAGAGTCTGTGCTGCGGTGAGGGGGGGGAAGAAGAGTCTGTGCTGCGGTGGGGGGAAGAGTCTGTGCTGCGGTGGGGGGAAGAGTCTGTGCTGCGGTGGGGGGGGAAGAACAGTCTGTGCTGCGGTGGGGGGAAGAGTCTGTGCTGCGGTGGGGGGAAGAAGAGTCTGTGCTGCGGTGGGGGGAAGAAGAGTCTGTGCTGCGGTGGTGGGGAAGAAGAGTCTGTGCTGCGGTGGTGGGGAAGAAGAGTCTGTGCTGCGGTGGTGGGGAAGAAGAGTCTGTGCTGCGGTGGGGGGGAGAAGAGTCTGTGCTGCGGTGGGGGGGAGAAGAGTCTGTGCTGCGGAGGGGAAGAAGAGTCTGTGCTGCGGTGGGGGGGAAGAGTCTGTGCTGCGGTGGGGGGGAAGAGTCTGTGCTGCGGAGGGGGGAAGAAGAGTCTGTGCTGTGGTGGGGGGAGAAGAAGAGTCTGTGCTGCGGTGCATTTTATTAAAATAAATTCAATAAAAATCGAAAAAATCGATATAAATCAAAAAAATCAGTTTAAAAAAAAAAAAAAAAATCATTGATTTATATCCCCCCTGGCAAGTACTGCTGCATGGGTAAACCTGAATCCGATTGTTCCAGTGACGAGCACGAGCCCAGCAGCTACGGCCGCTGTCCCTGTCCTCATTGGATAGATTGATAGCTGTTGGCTCCCGCTGCCGTCAATCGAATCCAGTGACACGAGAGCGGGGGTGGGGCTCAGTCCTGCTTTCTGTGTCAATAGACGCAGCAGCGGGACTCGTGAGTGTTCCCACATGGGTGCCCCCCCCCCCCCGTGGAAAGCGGCTCTCCATGGGGGGGTAGCCGATGAAGAGGAGGGGCCAGGAGCGCCGCCGGGGGACCCCAGAAGAGGAAGAGGGAAAGAAGAGACTGCTGCGGTGGGGGGGAAGAGTCTGTGCTGCGGTGGGGGGGGAGAGTCTGTGCTGCGGTGGGGGGGAAGAGTCTGTGCTGCGGTGGGGGGGAAGAGTCTGTGCTGCGGTGGGGGGGAGAGTCTGTGCTGCGGTGGGGGGGGAGAGTCTGTGCTGCGGTGGGGGGGAAGAGTCTGTGCTGCGAAGAGTCTGTGCTGCGGTGGTGGGGAAGAAGAGTCTGTGCTGCGGTGGTGGGGAAGAAGAGTCTGTGCTGCGGTGGTGGGGAAGAAGAGTCTGTGCTGCGGTGGGGGGGAAGAGTCTGTGCTGCGGAGGGGGGGAAGAAGAGTCTGTGCTGTGGTGGGGGGGGGAAGAAGAGTCTGTGCTGTGGTAGGGGGGAAGAAGAGTCTATGCTGCGGAGGGGAAGAAGAGTCTGTGCTGCGGTGGGGGGGAAGAAGAGTCTGTGCTGTGGTGGGGGGGGGGAAGAAGAGTCTGTGCTGTGGTAGGGGGGAAGAAGAGTCTATGCTGCGGAGGGGAAGAAGAGTCTGTGCTGCGGTGGGGGGGAAGAAGAGTCTGTGCTGCGGTGGGGGGGGAAGAAGAGTCTGTGCTGCGGTGGGGGGGAAGAAGAGTCTGTGCTGCGGTGGGGGGGAAGAAGAGTCTGTGCTGCGGTGGGGGGGAAGAAGAGTCTGTGCTGCGGTGGGGGGAAGAAGAGTCTGTGCTGCGGTGGGGGGGGAAGAAGAGTCTGTGCTGCGGTGGGGGGGGAAGAAGAGTCTGTGCTGCGGTGGGGGGGGAAGAAGAGTCTGTGCTGCGGTGGGGGGGAAGAAGAGTCTGTGCTGCGGTGGGGGGGAAGAAGAGTCTGTGCTGCGGTGGGGGGGAAGAAGAGTCTGTGCTGCGGTGGGGGGAAGAAGAGTCTGTGCTGCGGTGGGGGGGGGAAGAAGAGTCTGTGCTGCGGGGGGGGGGAAGAAGAGTCTGTGCTGCGGTGGGGGGGAAGAGTCTGTGCTGCGGTGGGGGGGAAGAAGAGTCTGTGCTGCGGTGGGGGGAAGAGTCTGTGCTGCGGTGGGGGGGGAAGAGTCTGTGCTGCGGTGGGGGGAAGAGTCTGAGCTGTGGTGGGGGGGGGGGAAGAAGAGTCTGTGCTGCGGTGGGGGGGAAGAAGAGTCTGTGCTGCGGTGGGGGGAAGAAGAGTCTGTGCTGCGGTGGGGGGAAGAAGAGTCTGTGCTGCGGTGGGGGGGAAGAAGAGTCTGTGCTGCGGTGGGGGGGAAGAAGAGTCTGTGCTGCGGTGGGGGGGAAGAAGAGTCTGTGCTGCGGTGGGGGGGAAGAAGAGTCTGTGCTGCGGTGGGGGGGGAAGAAGAGTCTGTGCTGCGGTGGGGGGGAAGAAGAGTCTGTGCTGCGGTGGGGGGGAAGAAGAGTCTGTGCTGCGGTGGGGGGGGAAGAGTCTGTGCTGCGGTGGGGGGAAGAGTCTGTGCTGCGGTAGGGGGAAGAGTCTGAGCTGTGGTGGGTGGGGAAGAAGAGTCTGTGCTGCGGTGGGGGGAAGAAGAGTCTGTGCTGCGGTGGGGGGAAGAAGAGTCTGTGCTGCGGTGGGGGGGAAGAAGAGTCTGTGCTGCGGTGGGGGGAAGAAGAGTCTGTGCTGCGGTGGGGGGAAGAAGAGTCTGTGCTGCGGTGGGGGGGAGAAGAGTCTTTGCTGCGGTGGGGGGAGAAGAGTCTTTGCTGCGGTGGGGGGGAGAAGAGTCTGTGCTGCGGTGGGGGGAAGAAGAGTCTGTGCTGCGGTGGGGGGGAGAAGAGTCTTTGCTGCGGTGGGGGGAGAAGAGTCTTTGCTGCGGTGGGGGGGAGAAGAGTCTGTGCTGCGGTGGGGGGAAGAGTCTGAGCTGTGGGGGGGGAGCCTGTGTTATGGATATTCAAGGGAGATTGCTTGCTTCATCCCCTGAGAATGCATGTCGCGGTTATTTCGGAAGATGACGGGGTGGGGCTACAGACAGAAGACTGTTGTCTTATAACCACCCAGATGAGGAGAACGAATGAGAATGTGTATAAACGTTTAATCCGCATCATGAAGAGTGCAAAATCTAGTGCAGCTCTGCATAGAAACCAGCTTCCAGGTTTTTTTTTTGTCAAAGCTTAATTAAACAAGCTGAAGTCAGAAGTTGATTGGCCGCTATGCACAGCTGCACCAGATTTTGCACTCTCCAGTTTTAGTAAATCTCCCCCCATTGTGTCCACCTGTTGGGTATTCTCCGTTCTGCCCGTTTGTAGGCTCCTTGTCTCACAGAACAAGAGAGAGGTTGCTTAGGTGACCTATGTGACAAGAGGGTATAGCTCCACCCAAAGCCCAGTAAAAAAATAAAAAAACCTGCTGGTTCTAGCTGCCTTTGTTTGCACACATAACAAGTAGATGTTCACCTTCACTGAATGACATTTACAGTGGCTTGCGAAAGTATTCGGCCCCCTTGAACTTTTCAACCTTTTGCCACATTTCAGGCTTCAAACAAAGATATCAAATTTTAATTTTTTGTGAAGAATCACCAACAAGTGGGACACAATTGTGAAGTGGAACGAAATCTATTGGATATTTTAAACTTTTTTAGCAATTAAAAAACTGAAAAGTGGTGCGTGCAAAATTATTCGGCCCCTTTTACTTTCAGTGCAGAAAACTCACTCCAGAAGTTCAGTGAGGATCTCTGAATGATCCAATGTTGTCCTAAATGACTGATGGTGATAAATAGAATCCACCTGTGTGTAATCAAGTCTCTGTATAAATGCACCTGCTCTGTGATAGTCTCAGGGCTCAGAGAGCATCATGAAGACCAAGGAACACACCAGGCAGGTCCGTAATACTGTTGTGGAGAAGTTTAAAGCCGGATTTGGATACAAAAAGATTTCCCAAGGTTTAAACATCCCAAGGAGCACTGTGCAAGCGATCATTTTGAAATAGAAGGAGTATCAGACCACTGCAAATCTACCAAGACCTGGCTGTCCCTCTAAACTTTCAGCTCAGACAAGGAGAAGACTGATCAGAGATGCAGCCAAGAGGCCCATGATCACTCTGGATGAACTGCAGAGAACTACAGCTGAGGTGGGAGAGTCTGTCCATAGGACAACAATCAGTAGTACACTGCACAAATCTGCCCTTTATGGAAGAGTGGCAAAGAGTTCTCAAAGATATCCATAAAAAGTCTCGTCTAAAGTTTGCCACAAGCCACCTGGGAGACACACCAAACATGTGGAAGAAGGTGTTCTGGTCCGATGAAACCAAAATCTAACTTTTTGGCCACAATGCAAAACGATATGTTTGGCGTAAAAGCGACACAGCTCATCACACTCAACACACCATCCCCACTGTCAAACATTCGGTGGCAGCATCATGGTTTGGGCCTGCTTTTCTTCAGCAGGGACAGGGAAGATGGTTAAAATTGAGGGGAAGATGGATGCAGCCAAATACAGGACCATTCCGGATGAAAACCTGTTGGAGTCTGCAAAAGACCTGAAACTGGGACGGAGATTTATCTTCCAACAAGACAATGATCCCAAACATACAGCAAAATCTACAAAGGAATGGTTCACAAATAAACGTATCCAGGTGTTAGAATGGCCAAGTCAAAGTCCAGACCTGAATCCAATCGAGAATCTGTGGAAAGAGCTGAAAACTGCTGTTCACAAACACTCTCCATCCAACCTCACTGAGCTCGAGCTGTTTTGCAAGGAAGAATGGGCAAGAATTTCAGTCTCTCGATGTGCAAAAACTGATAGAGACATACCCCAAGCGACTTGCAGCTGTAATCGCAGCAAAAAGGGGGCTCTACAAAGTATTAACGCAAGGGGGCGAATAATTTTGCACGCCCCACTTTTCATTTTTTTATTAGTTAAAAAAGTTTCAAAAATCCAAAAGATTTCGTTCCACTTCACAATTGTGTCCCACTTGTTGGTGATTCTTCACAAAAAATTAAAATTTTATATCTTTATGTTTGAAGCCTAAAATGTGGCAAAAGGTTGAAAAGTTCAAGAGGGACGAATACTTTCGCAAGCCACTGTAGATTGTTCTGGACTTTGTGTATTGAAAGAAATTGCCTTAAAAAAAAGTTTTTTGATTTTTTTTGTCATCCTTTTGTTGCATCTCAGAGGCCGCTGACTTCCTACCACCTATTTGCAGTCACTTCCTGTCTGTACACACCCCATTCGGTGCCTGCGTTTCATTTCTCGGGGCGGGTCTTCTAATGGTGACCATGCCTACTCATTGTGTGCTGAAGGACCCACTTGTAGTCTCCATTGGAAGCTCATGTGATAATAAACAATAGTGTTATCCTGCAATAGGAAGTGCCATGGCAGGATCACCAGGGATTTATTGAATGAAAAGTGTAAAATTAAAAAGAATGAAAATGACTTGTGACAAAAACCCTTATAGGAGATTTTACTGGTTTTTACACATATTTTAAGGTACATTTTGTCATTTATCACAGTTGCTGTTTTAATGTTTTGCCAGGTAAACTGATGAATTTAGAGCTTGTCTGTCTTATATAGAGCTTGTTTGTCATATAGAGCTTGTTTGGGGGTGACACCATCTGATCTGTTTGCTCCTCAGGAACGGCAGGAATGTGCCTGGCACAGATCCACAGGACGGTTATTATTGGGTCACCAACAACGTGTCGACTGCTCCAGATATGCTGCAAGAGGAACCATCGCTGGCCTCTTTTTTCATCACGCTAAAACGCAAGGTTAGTACCAGTTTACCGGTTACTTGAGATGGGCCGAACAAGCACACCCCCCCCCCCCCCCCCGCTTGGATCGCAGCAGAACTCGCCGAACAGGGGGACAAATTCTAACCCGAAAGGCGAACCCAATTGAAGTCTATGGGGAGCCGAAACAAGAAAAATCAAAAGTGCCCATTTTGAAGGCTTATATGCAAGTAATTGGCCATAAAAGGAGTCTGGGTACTGGCCTGGGGGGACATGTATCAATGCAAAAAAAAAAAAAAAATTTCAAATCGTGTTATTTTTTTATTTTTTTTGTGGAGCAGTGATTTTAATGATGCTTAAAGTGCAACAATAAAAATGAAAAATTCCTTTGATTATAGTGCCTGGGCGGTCCCCTTAGTCTGCCTGTAAAGTGGCGCATCTGCAGCATTCATAGAATATGCTGCAGCATTACTGAGATTTCTAAAGGAAAAAAGAAAAAACTCAAATCCCATTTAAATTGACTTGCGGTTGCAAAAAAAAGAAAAAAATGGTGTGTGGGCCCCCCTATAATCCGTACCAGACCCTTATCCGGCCATGCAGCCTGACAGGTCAGGAAAGGGGGGCCTACCTGAACCCTACTAGGCCACAAGCCCTCAACATGGGGTGCCCCCCCCCCCCAAAGCACCTTGTCCCCATATTGATGTCCCGAAGGCCCTGGTATGGACGGGGGGGGGGCTCGATGCCATTTTTTTTTTCTAATTTACCTGCAAATTATTTTATTTTTTTTTAAACTCAGCTGTCAGCGGGGAAACCCATTGACTGCTGATAACTCATTGGTTTTTAAGGACACCGCGGACAGCTTCCCGGCCACGCTTCTCAATAACCAGCTTCTACTGCGCCCTGATTGGGCAAAGCTTTGCGCGCAGTGCATTCGGTGCGTTCCCTGAATGGGTGAACAGCCAATGCTTGGACCAAAAAAAACGTTCGCCCAACTCTACAGGTTACCAGAGATGATGGACTATTATCTACAAAACTGGAACACCACCTCTTGTTTTTCTGGGCCTTCCTGTCCTGGTAACCCCCCCCCCCATCTTCTTCAACCAAACTCTCAGGAAATGTAAACACAGCTGGGCCGAGAGCACACGCCCTGCGGCGACTAACGCAAAGCTTCCGAGTGCTACTTGCGATCGGGAGCTTTCCGATCATGTGGCCGCTGTGACAGCCAATCATGGTGGTCATGTGATCTTAAAGCGGAGCTCCAGGCTCCTTCAGAGAAAACTAAAAGTCGGCAGGTACAAATCCTGTAGCTGCTGACTTTTAATATTAGGACGCTTACGTGTCCACGAATCCAGCGGTGTCCTCACCCGAGCCGATTTTCGATCGGGTGCTGCTGCCGCCGCCATCATGGTTGAGGGTAACCGGCAGCGAAGCCTTGGGGCTACACATCTGGTTCTCTACTGCGCATGCATTTTGTGAATGGCCCAGCGGCGGGGGAAGGAACAGGTGGGCCAAACTTCCAGCTGAGTTCGCCACGGCAAACTCACCCGGAAGTGGGAGCAGGTACCTGTCAAAACCAGGTACCCCCCCCGAAAGGTGCCAAATGTGGCAGCAGGGAGGGGGGGTAGACAAGCAGAGCTTCCCCTTTTGGGTGGAGTTCTGCTTTATATCCCACCTTCCAGCTTCTGAAACCCCTTAAAGGCCTTGAAAGGCGCCAAAGGAATAAAGGAAAGTATTATTTGCGCACATTGTTTATATTTTGAGCATCCTGAGATAAACGGAGAACCTGATTGTGATATTTCTGTATTTGCAGTATGTGACACAGCATGGGATTCTATGTCAGAGAGCGAAGCCTAAAACAGATTTGGCTGACTCGGCGGTTCAGGAGGAGAATGGAATGAGGGGAGGTGAAGGCGATATCCAATGTACTCAATGTGCCCCAATGTACCAGACAAAGATCTTTCCAAAGGTACAGCCGCCCCAGAAGAGCGAGCCTCCCCAGAAGAGCGAGCCGCCCCAGAAGAGCGAGCCACTGGTGACAAACTCTGCGATCAGTTCCCCAACCTCAGAGGACAGCAGAGGCTGGAAGGAGATCAAAGTGGACCTGTCTACCCTGCCTGGGATTTTCGCTCGACTGTCAAAGATCAGACTCTCAGGTATATACGGATCCTCGGATGATAGGCATTTCCTGAGGTCATTGCACTCTGTATTAAACTGACATTTGGGTAAACTTAACCACTTCATGACCGCAGTATGTATACATTTGTTGAGGCTTCGAAGTGGTTTACCGGGGGTTATGGATGACGCTATCGGCCATAACCCAGGTATTTTTTTTTTCTCTTTTTTAGCTGCCGATTCTCTCTCTCTCATAAAAGCAATCCGAGCTGATTAGCCACTGGATCGCTTTTGGAAGCAGCAAGAGAGGTGGGAGGGGCAGAGACACAAACTGCTGCAGGGAAATTTCCCCGGGAGGGGCGGAGACATAAACTACTGCAGGGAAATTTCCCCATTGTGGGAGGGGCAGAGGTACAAACGACTGCAGAGAAATCTGCTCATTGTGGGAGGAGCAGAGGCACATCAGTGTGTGGAACATTCAACGTTGTGGGAGGGGCAGAGACACAAACTACTGCAGAGAAATTTAAGCATTGATGGAGGGGCAGAGACATGCTACTCTGGGGAAATTTCACCCTTGTGGGATTGACTGAGACTAAAACTGATCTGGGTAAATCTCACTGTTGTGGGAGGGACATTATTATTATGGGAGGGGCAGAGACACATTCTACTGAGAGAAGTCTTACTGTTGTGGGAGGGACATACACATACTACTGAGAGAAATCTTACTGATGTGGGAGGGGCATAGACACATATTACTGAGAGAAATCTTACTGTTATGTGAGGGGCAGAGACGCATACTACTGGGACAAATCTCACTATTGTGGGTGGGGCAGAGACGCATAATCCTGGGACAAATCTCACTATTGTGAGAGGGGCAGAGACGCATAATCCTAGGACAAATCTCACTATTGTGGGAGGGGCAGAGACACATAATCCTGGGACAAATCTCACTATTGTGGGAAGGGCAGAGACACATACTACTGGGAGAATGTTACTGTTGTGGGAGGGGCAGAGACACATACTACTGGGAGAAGTCTCACTATTGTGGGAGGGGTAGAGACACATAATCCTGGGACAAATCTCACTATTGTGGGAAGGGCAGAGACACATACTACTGGGAGAAGTCTCACTATTGTGGGAGGGGCAGAGACACATACTACTGGGACAAATCTCACTATTGTGGGAGGGGCAGAGACACATACTACTGGGAGAATGTTACTGTTGTGGGAGGGGCAGAGACACATACTACTGGGAGAAGTCTCACTATTGTGGGAGGGGCAGAGACACATAATCCTGGGACAAATCTCACTATTGTGGGAAGGGCAGAGACACATACTACTGGGAGAATGTTACTGTTGTGGGAGGGGCAGAGACACATACTACTGGGAGAAGTCTCACTTTTGTGGGAGGGGCAGAGACACATAATCCTGGGACAAATCTCACTATTGTGGGAAGGGCAGAGACACATACTACTGGGACAAATCTCACTATTGTGGGAGGGGCAGAGACACATACTACTGGGAGAATGTTACTGTTGTGGGAGGGGCAGAGACACATACTACTGGGACAAATCTCACTATTGTGGGAGGGGCAGAGACACATACTACTGGGAGAATGTTACTGTTGTGGGAGGGGCAGAGACACATACTACTGGGAGAAGTCTCACTATTGTGGGAGGGGCAGAGACACATACTACTGAGAGAAGTCTCACTATTGTGGGAGGGGCAGAGACATATACTACTGAGAGAAGTCTCACTATTGTGGGAAGGACAGAGACACATACTACTGGGAGAAATCTCACAATTGTGGGAAGGGCAGAGACACATACTCTAACGAAACGTCCCACGCTCTGCTTGAGTGCTTTCGCCATATACCACTTCCTCCCAGTCTTAATATAGACATCAGATATTCCAACCGCTAACAACCACAAAACAAGACATTACTCGTTTGGTTGCTGAACATGGACTGTTTATTGAAAATACAGCTACACAGGTAATACTCTGGACAATCTCCCCCTCCTTTGCATTCTGGGCAGGGTAGACTGTCCAATCAGCAGTGAGCGTTGTTGGAGGAATTCACCCCCACCAATCTCACAGCTAGTCTACATGCACATCCCATAATATCCAAGTCAGACAGACAAAATAGAACAGTGGAATACAGCCACACCCCAACCAACCCAGCAAAGAGTACACAACAAAATGAGACACTATACAAAATAAAAAAAAAAAAAAAAAAATATATATATATATATATATATACATACATACATACAACACTCCAGTGTGGCTGTACAGTGAGTCTGATTAGTACAGATCAGACTGGATTTCTCGGTCACCCTGTGCCCCTATTAGAGACACAGGGTAACTTGGACATAGGAGGTACATGGGAAACTGAAACAAGGTTTTCCCAACCACCCCAAGGGATTCTGGGTTCCACAGGCCCCCACAATGTGACTTCGTCACACATACTACTAGGAGAAATCTTACTGTTGTGGGAGGGGCAGAGACGCATACCTCTGAGAGAAGTCTCATAATTATGGGAGGGGCAGAGACACGCTATTCTGGGGAAATGTCACGATTGTGAGACGGACTGAGAGTAAAACTAGTCGGTGTAAATTTTACTATTGTGGGAGGGGCAGAGGCACAAACTGGTCCAGAGAAATCTCACCATTGTAGGAGGGTCGAAAATACAAGATACTAAGGGAAATCTCATTGTGGGAGGGGCAGATAAACTACTACAAAAGAACTCACCATTGTGGGAGGGGCAGAGACACAAACAATTAGTATAATCTCATCTTTGTGGGTGGGGCAAAGTCACAAACTACAGTGGGGATATCTTACTGTTGTGGGAGGGGTGGAGACACAACCTCTGGAGGGAAATGTCACCATTCTGGGAGGGGCAGAGCTCCAAACAGTTTCAGCTCCCTGGTGCCCACCCATTGAATTTGGGTGGAGTTGGTCTTTAAATCCATTATAAATTCACATACACCTTCCAAGCTATGATAAATATCGTCATACTGCTGTTCATATTTTCTTTGCGCTTTAAACGTCACATCTGTCTTTCAGTGCTGATTAGGTTTTTGTGTCAGAAAATGTTCACACCTATTGAAGTACGATCAAATGACGTTCCACCCCGGAGTGTAAGAATGCCATTTATACTGCAAGAATAAATCCTGGAAGACACAAAAACACGCCAGTAATCCGTTCTTATTATCAGTACGCCAGACTGAGCTGCAAGAGGCAATCACCTCCATTTAATTAGTATGCTTAATTTCCAGTATTAATTATTGTAGCGAGGTTATTCACTTGTTAATAAGATAACAAGCATCATTAAATAAGTGGACACCTGTAGGTGAACTAGAATTCCAATAAAGACTTTGAAGTACCTGAATTCCTGTTCTTTCTTCTATCTTTATAGTTTGATTTTCCAATCCTTAAAGTCGATGTAAATCCAAATGTCTTATTACTTTAAATGGCTCCCCTTGTGAGTGTTAAATATTCCATTACAAGTTTTACCATTTCTGTTTATGGGGTGCCTAAAAACGCTCGATGATCCCCCCCCCCCCCCCCCACTTTCTTCTCGTTCGGTCCGCTTCCTGTGAGTGGGCAACAAAGATCATCACAATCTTCTACTGCCCCAGTATTGTTGTCACCCTGCAGGATCCTCTGATATCCCAGCCGTGTCCCCCGGCCCCGCCACGCACATCACAATTTTATAGTATAAGTTGTGTGGCTGTAGAATACAAATTGCACATTTAAAGTGTATGTCAAGGCAAAATCAACAAAAAAATATTTTGTACATCTCTGCAATACTCATTTCCCAGGTCATAAACACACTGCGAGTACAGAAAATAACTGTTAATGTCCAGAGATATAATGTGCGCCTACCTTCCTCCTAATCACATGGTGTCAGCCCTGCCTACTTCATTTCTGCTGGATTGCAAAGTCCCCTCCTCATCTCCTCCCCTTTACCTCTCTATAGGCCCTTCTCATCTCCTCTCCATAGCCCCTCCTCGTCTCCTCCCCCTCTCCTCTCTATAGCCCCTCCCACTCGCCTCTCCATAGCCCCTTCTCATCTCCTCCCACTTGCCTCTCCATAGCCCCTTCTCATCTCCTACCCCTCTCCTCTCCATAACCCCTCCTCATTCCATTTCCCTCCCTCCTATCCATAACCCCTCCTTATCTCATCCCCCTCCTCTCTATAGCCCCTCCTCATATCCTCCCCCTCTCCTCTCCATAGCCCCTCCTGATTTCTTCCCCCTCTCCATAGCCCCTCCTCATCTCCTCCCCCTCTCCTCTCCATAACTCTTCTCATCTCCTCCCTCTCTCCTCTCCTCCCCCTCTCCTCTCCATAGCCCCTCCTCATCTCCTCCCCCTCTCCCCTTTTTATAGCCCCTCCTCATTTCCTCCTCCTCTCCCCTTTATAGCCCCTCCTCATTTCCTCCTCCTCTCCCCTTTATAGCCCCTCCTCATCTTTTCCCCCTCTCCTCTCTATAGCCCCTCCTCATCTCCTCCCCCTCTCCATAGCCCCTCCTCATCTCCTCCCCTCATCGCCTCTCTATAGCCCCTCCTCATCTCCTCCCCTCTCCTCTCTATAGCCCCTCCTCATCTCCTCCCCCTCTCCTCTCTATTGCCCCTCCTCATCTCCTCCCCTTCTCATCTTTTCCCCCTCTCCTCTCCATAGCCCCTCCTCATCTCCTCCTCCTCTATAGCCTCTACTTATCTCCTTCCCCTCTCCTCTCCTTAACCCTCCTCATCTCCTCCCCCTCTCCTCTCTATTGCCCCCCTCTCCTCCTTTATAGCCCCTCCTTATCTCCTCCCCCTCACCTCTCCATAACCCTCCTCATCTCTTCCCCCTCTCCTCTCCACAACCCCTCCTCATCTCCTCCCCCTCTCCTCTCCATAGCCCCTCATCATCTCCTCCCCCTCTCCTCTCCATAGCCCCTCCTCATCTCCTCCCCCTCTCCTCTCCATAGCCCCTCATCATCTCCTCCCCCTCTCCTCTCCATAGCCCCTCCTCATCTCCTCCCCCTCTCCTCCCCTATAGCCCCTCCTTATCTCTTCCCCCTCTCCTCTCTATAGCCCCTCCTCATCTCCTCCCCCTCTCCTCTCTATTGCCCCTCCTCATCTCCTCCCCCTCTCCTCTCCATAGCCCCTCCTCATCTCCTCCCCCTCTCCTCTCCTATAGCCCCTACTAATTTCCTTCCCCTCTCCTCTCTATAGCTCCTCCTCATCTCCTCTCCATAGCCCCTCCTCATCTCCTCCCCCTCTCCACAACCCCTCCTCATCTTCTCCCCCTCTCCTCTCCATAGCCCCTCCTTGTCTCCTCCCCCTCTCCTCTCTACAACTCCTCCTCATCCCTGCCCCCTCTCCTCTCCATAACCCTCCTCCTCTCCATAACCCTCCTCATCTCTTCCCCCTCTCCTCTCCACAACCCCTCCTCATCTCCTTCCCCTTCTCCTCTCTATAACCCTTCCTCATCTCAAATTGAATTTTGTTTGACTTTTCTTCAACTTTTGAGATAATTTTAATAACTTTGTCATTTTCAGCCCTGGTGGTGATCACGGCATCAGCTGGCTATGCAATGGCTCCTGTGCCCTTTGACCTCAGCTGCTTCCTATTGGCCTCTGTGGGAACCGGTCTGGCCTCCTGTGCAGCCAACACCATCAACCAGGTAAGTCGTTCTTCTGTGTCTCAGGATCAGTTTTGGGATTGGATACCAGTCTACATCTCCACTATCAGAGATACTTGTGAAATCCCAGTTGGTCTATTTCCATTGTCAGTGACCTGATAATGATTGCAGAGCTCATTCCTTACTGTTTCCATTACTATTATCTTGTTGCTATGGGTTACCACATTGCACTTCATCAATTCTGCTCCACCTGAATGATTTATTCCGGTTTGTGTTTTCTCTTCCCGTCTGATTTGGATTTAAAGCATAAAAAGCAGCCAATCTTTGTATTTTCTTTAGTTGGAGAGATTAGAGAAGAATTAAACATTCTGTCTGATTCTTATTTCAGTCTGTGACCCCATTAGGGGGATTTTCTCGTAATTTTCTGTCTTTGTGACACTTTGTACAAGAAATGAGGAGAACGCTTGTTAAGGGATACAAAGTAACACCCAGAGAGAAAACGTCCATCCCCTTCTCTACCAAAAATGGGGGTTTGTTTGTGTCGGGGGTCCCCATTATATGGATTTCACATCACTTCCTGTTTTATCAGTCTGTCCAACTGGAGTCGGCATTTAACTGGGGGAAATTTTAGAAATGATCCCATTCAGTGGGACTGCACCCCCACACTGCAAGGGGTAATACTGTAAAAAAACCCAAAAGCAAGCTGTTATTATATTGCAGCTTACCAATTCTTAGATGTGACGGCTGCATTCGTTTTCTTTTTTTTTTTAGACTTTCTTCTGATTTTCATCTGCTGATCCAGCCAACAAGTTCTGTTGTTTTTCAAACAGAACAAGCTCTCTTGCCGTTTACAGGGTTGAGACAAACCATTTAACACCGACAGGGATGCTTTACAATGAGCACCTTGTATTTCTTTATGTATAACCTTTATCCTAAAGGAAGGCTCGGTTTACAGTCCTGCGACTTGGGCTGGCCATTCACGGAGCAGATTTGTTTCCTGCAACCCGTGGTTGCAGGAAAGAAATTTGCTTGATTCCTCCATCAATACAATCAATACAGACAGTGTTGATGGGGGAATCCCTCCTGGCGGGCCATTGTCTTGAGGGCGAGGGGGGGGGGGGGGGAGCCGTCCGCGCCGGGAGAAGACAGTGATTATTGCTAGCAGCTATAGAAGCTGCTAGCGATAATCGCAGGTAAAACCCGGCATGCTGGTTGTACATAAACTGATTGATCAACTTTGGTACATTCAGCCTGCCCATGAACGATTTGAAGTGTGTATGGGCCTGCCTTAGGATCTGACTTGGAGACTCTAAGTGGCAGGACATGTGAAGTGCCATGTATCTCTATGAGAGCCGTTCCAATTGACACTACAGAAGTCGCTGCGACTTCAGAAAAGGTTCCTGAACTCCGATCCGACTTCAGTGCCAGAGAGTGTAAAAGTCGTATCAAAGTCAGACTCCAAAGTTGCACTAAAAATACACAACTTCTTATACATAACTGCTTGTAAAGTATTAGCTGGAGTTCAGCTTCAATTTTGTTTAGTGTATATAAATCTGCTACCCTGTTTCCCCGAAAATAAGACCTAGCGTGATTGTCGGTGATGGCTGCAATATAAGCCCCGCCCCCCCAAATAAGCCCTAGTTAAAGTCTATGTAGGTCTTATTTTCAGGGTAGGGCTTATTTTCGGGGAAACAGGGTAGGGCTTATTTGGGGGGTAGGGCTTATATTGAAGCCATCACCGACAATCACGCTAGGTCTTATTTTCGGGGAAACAGGGTAGTTCATTTAAAACTCCCCCCCCCCCCCCCCCCCCCCCCCAGACTGACTATGCTGCTGTCCAAAGGTGGCCCCCGTGCTCCCTCATCCAGAGGGGCGGCGCTCTAATACAGGAGGTATTTTTCTGGCCTAAACACGGAAAAAAGGTGTACTATAGCAGTAAACCTAGGTCGGATTTTAGAGGCATAGGAAACAATGAAGAAGTATGAGAATAAACACTATTTATTGGAAAATACACAACACGAATAGAACAATACAGAAGAATTAAAATCATGTATACTGATAGATAATGTGCAGTGAGCCCTTGTGTATCTACGCGTTTCACCTTTGGGCTTCTTCAGGATACAGTCAAGGTTCTACAGATAGCAAATAAAGAGAACGGACCTCACTGTCTGAAAATAGAACATATAGAACACATCTGATTGGTAAGCTGCAATATATGAAATTTTGGGGGTTTTATACCGCTTTAATTGCTCATTTTAGGTCTAGGGGATTTGTTAAAGAAGATTTACTTACTTGTTTCTCGGCACTGCTAGACCGGTCCCCGCAGTGTTCCTCTCCCCTATGATTTAGCGGTCTAAGGCCCTGATGGCACCAAGACCATTGCAAGGATCATAGCCCTACACTGGACACAATGGCGCCCAATGGATAGTCCATCGCTGGAGCACCATCTATCGGGTGGAGCAAAGGATGGGGGTAACCATTTGGCTGTACTCCTCCAGTTCATTCTGCACTCCTGTGGCCTGTTTTCAGCAGACAACGGGCTGAAGTCCGCTGTCTGCTGACATCACAGAGCCGGTCCGCTCAGGCAAGATCGTGACAATAAAGTGAGGATCCCCCCACACGCTTGGACCACCAACGAGCTGCTGAGAGCCTGAGCCGGCCGCTCCCACCCCCCTCCACAGCCCAGCGCTCCAGTCAGCGGGGGGGGGGGCAGAGCAGAGAGACGGTGACTGACGGTCAGCAGCTCTCCGCTTGGAGAGCTCTAAGACCCGAGCGATCGGCGATGTTAGATCGCTCGGTTCTCAGTGTTAGAGCCGGCGGGGGACTGATGCAGCATCCACCTAGGTAAGTATGGTTCTACAAAAAAAAGAATAAATAAAATCACATTCATCTCTTTTAAAGTGCTTCTTTTCTACCCTAGAATAAATGAGCCAGGTACCCCTTGCATTGCAGACGCAAGCCCCCCCCCTGCAAGGGATCACTTTCTATTTCCCCCGGAGTTGGGTTTTAAGAATGAACATTTATTATGTGTCTGCTGAGGTGTCGAGGCTTTGTTGTGGTGGAATGGGTAAGTTCTTCTATGGCTGCTGGTTGTTGTGTTTTTATGATTTGATGTTTTGGAGGACATGCTGCATCGTTCAGGGCCAGTTCACAATTTTTCCAGTGCGGTGTGCTTGGTAACGCACTGCTGGACTCTTCATCACCAATCACACTGCATTACCGGCTCATGCAAATTTATCTTGCCACAATGCAGCTGGACACGAAGGTTCACACGGGTTCTCTATTGTTTGATGGATGGGTAATAGTAAAGACACGCTGTGTAATGTACATTGTCCCTTCTATTTCTGGATGTGGATGACGGCTCTCTAATCATTTTAATTAAAAAAAAACCCATCTAAGTACCCTTTTCCTAATCGATATATGGCTGTCACAGGACCCGGCTCTCTCCCAGCCTTTCTGCAGGGAAACATAAGCAGGAGCTTCTAATCCTCTGCAGCTGATCACATGTTCAACATAAAAACAAAAAAACAAACAGCCTTTGGAATACGGAGTAAAAATTAAAAAATAATATCAATAAACTGTTATAAATTGTCATACAAATATATATTTGAAATCAAATATTTATTATTATTTGGCAATAACATGGTGTGGGCGGATTTCTGCCAGTCACATACTGTGTCACGCCCCCCCCTCCAGCCTGTGTCTTAGAGGGAGGTGAAGCCTCCATTAATCTACATGTAATATCTGCTCCCCATTGTAGTTAGCTGCTTAGTGGGCATGGAGGAGAAGGGAGGGGGTCGTGTCAGAAACCATGAAATCAGCTCCGGCGCGCTGAGATTGGCCAGAGACGTGATGACTTCACTCCTGCGCGCGTGGGCGGGAGCCGGCGATAACGGCACATCAGCTGAAGCAACGGCACGAACCAGCCGTTGCTTCAGTGCGCATGTGCTGGTGATATCGGCAGGAGGAGATATTCACTGTAGCTACAGGTGAGCCTTATTACAGGTTTACCTGTAGTGAAAAGTGGTCTGTAAGGGTTTACAACCACTTTAAGGCGTCAGCATACCAAGACATTTTGGACAATTTCATGCTCCCAACTTTGTGGGAACAGTTTGGGGGCGGCCCCTTCCTGTTCCAATATGACTGCGCACCAGTGCACAAAGCAAGGCCCATAAAGACACGGATGAGCGAGTTTGGGGTGGAGGAACTTGACTGGCCTGCACAGAGTCCTGACCTCAACCCGATGGAACACCTTTGGGATAAATTAGAGTGGAGACTGTGAGCCAGGCCTTCTCATCCAACATCACTGCCTGACCTCACAAATGGTCTTCTGGAAGAATGGTCAAACATTCCCATAGACACTCTCCTAAACCTTGGAGTGGACGGCCTTCCCAGAAGAGGTGAAGCTGTTATAGCTGCAAAGGGCGGAGCCAACTCAATATTGAACCCTACGGACTAAGACTGGGATGTCATTAAAGTTCATGTGTGTAAATAATAATGATAATGATCTGCGCAGATTTCAGAGTGAACTCTAAATGATACACTGAAATAGTCCAAATGTAAATGTGTAAAATCAATAGAATCCAAAATAAAATGAAGAATGTGTGCGTGTCTATATATATATAATAAGTCCAAGTCAGGATTATCAATTAGTGGCGACAATCATAAGTGTCCATAAGGGTGACAAATCTTCTAAATAAGCATCTATATTGTAAAAAATGTTGGTCTTCATGACTGAACAGCCACGTAATGCTCACAGAGTTCTTACCTCCAAAAGGAGAAAAATAAGCCTCAGAACAATCTCGTGTGGTGGGACCAGATGTATGGCGTCTGTGTTGCCAACCGATGTCTGTGTAAGGGGATTTTTGATATGGGTCACGATCTATTGGATGAGTCTCCTCTCTTTTGTGAGCTGGGTCAACCTCCAAGTCCCGTGGTTCCGTGGTTTAATGTTCAGCATTCGCCATTAGGGAAAGAAAACAGGCCTCCCGTAGTGTAATATGTAAAAAATATGCAATTTAAGATACCAAATGGCCTTTTACATTAAAATAGTTAAAAGCAAGGTTATCTGAGTGTAATACACGCTCCTTGTATCACTTCCGGGTTTCTCGAACTTCCGGCCACGCCCTACACGTTACGTCACAATGCGTGACTTCATCAGGGGAACCGGATTGGTTGTTGAACAACTCTATTTACGTGTAAAAACAGGAAGTTAATTGGCGCCCATTTTGTTGAAGAATATGTCCTCACCATGGCGGCGGCCATTTTTTTGGAAGGTAAAGATGGACTAAAATCGGAACTTTCTTGGAGTAAAATTGAGTGACCATTTTTCTTATGATGGGATCCGTCTCCATCTTGGCAGCGGCCATTTTATAGGTAGGGTTAGGTGTTACTAATTATGTCCTAAGATGGATCGTATTGTTAAATCAATAAGTATCGTGGATAAATAAAATCAAAATTAAAATGAAATTAAGAAAATAGGATAAATGGAGGCAACAATAGTATGATGGGAGAGAACTTCCTAGGTGCTAACGTGTGTGTAAAGGCCCGTCCCAATACTTTTGGCAATATAGTGTAGTTCAAGTATAAGCAGACCTGAATATAAGCCGAGGCACCTAATTTTACCACAAAAAAATGAGAAAACTTATTGACTCAAGTATAAGCCTGGGGTGAGAAATGCGCAGCTACTGTAAGTGGAAAAAAGGGTAAACAATGCCCATTTGCAGCCTCACTGTGCCCATTTGTAGCCATAGGTCCCCCGAACTTCAAACTCGGTAGTTAAGGGTTCTTAGATGCCCCCTAGCTGCAGCCAAAATTTGGGGTCTCTGGACCCAAAGGGTCCCGAAATGACATTGCTGCAGATGGACACAGTTGACCGACTTTGGGGCCCCATATCTCGGGGACACTTGG
Source organism: Aquarana catesbeiana (assembly GCF_042186555.1). Taxonomy (NCBI): domain Eukaryota; kingdom Metazoa; phylum Chordata; class Amphibia; order Anura; family Ranidae; genus Aquarana; species Aquarana catesbeiana. Next base: position 239,063,282 of record NC_133335.1, read on the forward strand.
TGCCAGGACCCCCAAATTTGGAGTGCAAACCCAGTGGAACTAGCACTATAAGATACCCAAAGCTGGGGTTCCTAGCACCAAGTGGCCCTGAGATACGGGGGCCCCAAAGTCGGCTTGGAAAATGTCAAGCACTTTTCTGCAGTAGAGAATAACATTCTCCGAACCGACTTTGGGGCCACGTATCCCAGGGCCACTTGGTACTAGGAACCCCAGCTTTGGGTATCTTATAGTGCTAGTACCACTGGGTTTGCACTCCAAATTTGGGGGTCCTAGCACCAAGTGACCCCGAGATACGGGGTCCCAAAATCTGTTCGGAAAATGTCATTCTCTGCTGCAGAAAAGTGCTTGACTCGCGTATAAGCCGAGGGGGGCATTGTGCTGAAATACTCGGCTTATACTCGGGTATATACGGTACTAACACATGTCAAAGTTGGGTTTTTGGGGATTTGTTTTGACGTTGGTCATAGAGGGGTTAATCAAACCCAATTTTGTCCAAACAATTTCCCTTTCTAGTAAGCGGCCGTCCTTTTTATTGTTTTTAGCTCTGGTTATCACAGAGAAGTAGAGGAAGCCCCGAGTCTTCATGCCGTCTTCCCGGTAGCGGGCACTATGTGGTTGTCCCTCCGTAGATCAGCTGAGTCTGGTGGTCTCCAGATTACCGGCGTGGAGCCCGTATATTGTACGTCTCCAGAGACCGGCTCTTCACACTCACACTGTGACAACAATCTCTTGTCCACACAAGTGCACTCAGTTGTTCTACATCCTTCTTTATCTCTCTTTTTTTTCTTTTTTTGCCAGCTGAAGATTAAAACCTCTCAGCCTTTCACCCGGCACTTCCTTTGTCCTGATCCCAGCCCCCCCCCCCCTCCCCCCCGGGGGGGGCAATAACTTTTTTTTTTTCCTCCCTTCATGTTTGTAAGATTGTAGCTGATTTATTAAAACCCTCAAGAGCCGGTTATTTCCTGTCTGTAAAAAAAAAAAAAAAAAGAAATTGTAATTGAGTTGGGTTTTATATTTCCTTGTTGCTTTTCTTTTCTGTCCTTCTTTTTAATGTTCTCCTGTAATACATACATTTCATTAGCCTGTGACTGCGGGGCTCCTCAGATAAGGAGTAGCGGAGCGCGTCGGCGTACCAAGCAGCCCCATTCACAGACTGAAACGCGCCGGGGTGAGATAAGCAAATGAGTTTACAGCTATTCAGCTTTATCGGTGAATGGATCTTAATGCCGCGATTCTTCCGGGAGGAGAGGGATCTCTGGGGAGGATGTGTGCCGGTGGTTATTTTTTAACCTGTCTGTGGCCTGCTTGTGCGGAGTGTCAGTGGGGTATAGGCACAACGTTTCCCCTCTGAAAACCGCTATCTCTATGATGATAAAGGAGTGTCAGATCCGGGGGGGAGGGGGAGGGGGACGTATTGGCATTCATGCAACTTCGAAGAAAGGGCAGAAAATGTTAACGGTCAGGATTTGGTCATTTCCGGACTTCTCTTTTTTCCTATTCAAAGCAAAGGTGACCATGTCTGTGAAAGGACCCCCCCCCCCCCCCCACCGATTGGCCTTCTCAGGCCATCCCCCTTGGTGCTCCTTCCGCCATCACAAGCTAGAACCCAACCCCCCCCCAGTGTTGACTTGTGTTGGAGCCCAAAGGGAGTGGCAATATCACCCCCTTCCTTATGTTACCCCTTCCTGGGGCTGCTCTGAATTTGGTTTGGCATTGGCCTCACGTACTCGTTAGGAGTCTCGGGCAATGCCACACACTCATATTCTAACAAGAAGCACGCTGATAGGGAGACAAAGCAGAGTGAGCAGAAGGTATGCTCATCAGTCTTCTGCTGCACCTTCATAGTCCAACTGCACACTGAGGGTTGAGAGGTGACCAGGCTATGGTGTTTTAACTCCAATACAGTGGTCTAAAAAAATGTGGCCCGAGGGCCAGATGTGGCCCTTTGCTGACCTTTATCCGGCCCTTGGGGCACTATTGCTCCCACAGATAAGAGGCACTATTCCTCCCTCTGTCAATGGGGTATTATTCCCCCCATTGACACCGATGATGAAGCATAAATTCTTCCTCTGACGCCAAATATGGGGCATTATTTCGGCCACTGGCATAAATGATGGGGCACTATTCTCCCCATTTACACCTACAATGGGGCACTATTTCATTCACTGACACCAACAATGGGGCACTATTTCTCCCTTTGGCACCAATGATGGGGCACTATTTCTTCCTCTGGCATCAATGATGTGACACTATTCCTCCCACTGACACCAATGATGGGGCACTATTCCTCCCACTGACACTAATGATGGGGCACTATCTCTCTCTCTGGCATCAATGATGGGGCACTATTTTTCCCTCTGGCATCAATGATGAGGCACTATTCCTCCCACTGACACCAATGATGGGGCACTATTCCTGCCACTGATACCAATGATGGGGCACTATTCCTCCCACTGATACCAATGATGGGGCACTATTCCTCCCACTGACACCAATGATGGGGCACTATTCCTCCCACTGATACCAATGATGGGGCACTATTCCTCCCACTGATACCAATGATGGGGCACTATTCCTCCCACTGACACCAATGATGGGGCACTATTCCTCCCACTGACACCAATGATGGGGCACTATTCCTCCCACTGACACCAATGATGGGGCACTATTCCTCTCACTGACACCAATGATGGGGCACTATTCCTCCCAGTGATACCAATGATGGGGCACTATTCCTCCCACTGATACCAATGATGGGGCACTATTCCTCCCACTGACACCAATGATGGGGCACTATTCCTCCCACTGATACCGATGATGGGACACTATTCCTCCCACTGACACCAATAATGGGGCACTATTCCTCTTATACCAACGATTCCTTATTTTTCCCCTCTTAACCACAGGGGTCTGTGTAAATTTTCTACTCCCACTGGCCACAGTCCGCCCCCCTAAATCCTGAGGAACAGTAAACTGGCCCTTTGTTGAGAAGGTTTGGGGGGACCTCTGCTCCAATAGAAAGAAAGTCAGGTCACCAGGCTGGCACCGCTGTCTGGAAGGGCTTTGTAAATCTCATTATTGGCTGGGCAGGAATACAAATCCCTTGGCAGCTCAAACATCCACATATATTACCTTCAGTTGTGGATGTTAACTGGAGTTCAACCTAAAAGTGGACCTTCAGTCATTTTTCCATCTTTCCATCTAATAAATCTTCTGCCCTTGTTGTTGTTTTAACTTTGGATAGTAAAACATTTTTTTTCTGCCAGTAAATCCCTTATACAGCCCACTTCCTGTTTCTTGTCTGGTCATTGGCCTAGGCTGATGACATCATGCACAGCTCTCGCTCTCCGAGAGTTTACCAGGAAGGGAGGAGGGGATGAGTCATAAAAGGGCCAATGAGAGCTGCAGAGCTGGAGGTGTGCCTCTGTGTGTCTGTGTAAATCCAGGAAGTGAACAGGCAGCAGCTTCAGCTGCCCACAGTTAAAATGGTTGCAGCCAGACTCAGTGGAGGGAGATTTCTGCAGCATATTTGGCAAGTACAGAATCACAGTATATATGAAATAATATGCAAAGTGGTTGGAGGGAAGCTTCAGAGTGGCAAAGAAGTTTTTTTTATCACAAATTAGGTGAGCAGACTGCAGTTCCTCTTTAAAGCCCAACTCCAGGCACATTGAAAATGATCCCTTGCAGTAGGGCTGCGTCTGCAAGAAAATTACATCAACTATGCCATGCCTTACTTACCCGATCCTCTCGTCCTCCCTGTACCTAAACTATATTACCAAAAGTATTGGGACGCCTGATGGAAATAGACTTCAGAGTCTCTGTTGTGATCTTTGAGGAGGAGTAATTGCACAGTACATGAAGCTTGAGAGGTCAGTAGGAGCTGATTTTAAAACCTACTTACAGCTTGTCAACCCCTTAATGGTGGCTATAGGCATTTACACTATATTACCAAAAGTTTTGGGACACCTGCCTTTACACGCACATCAACTTTAATGGCGTCTTAGTCCGTAGAGTTCAATATTGGGTTGGCTCCACCCTTTGCAGCTATAACAGCTTCAACTCTTCTGGGAAGGCCATCCACAAGGTTTAGGAGGGTGTCTATGGGAAGGTTTGACCATTCTTCCAGAAGAGCATTTGTGAGGTCAGGCACTGATGTTGGATGAGAAGGTCTGGCTCCATCTAAAGACATGGATGAGTGGATTTGGGGTGGAGGAACTTGACTGGCCTGCACAGAGTCCCTCCTCAACCCGATATAACACCTTTGGGGTGAATTAGAGCGGAGACTGCGAGCCAGGCCTTCTCATCCAACATCAGTGCCTGACCTCACAAATGCTCTTCTGGAAGAATGGTCAAACATTCCCATAGACACACTCCTAAACCTTGTGGACGGCCTTCCCAGAAGAGTTGAAGCTGTTATAGTTGCAAAGGGCGGAGCCAACTCAATATTGAACCCTACGGACTAAGACTGGGATGCCATTAAAGTTGATGTGCGTGTAAAGGCAGGCGTCCCAATACTTTAGGTAATATAGTGTAAATGCCTATAGCCACGGTTAAGGGGTTGACAAGCTGTAAGTAAGCTTTTAAAATCAGCTCCCACTGACCTCTCAAGCTTCATGTACTGTGCAATTACTCCTCCTCAAAGATCACAACAGAGACTCTGAAGTCTATTTCCATCAGTTTCTGACAGTTTACATCCCCCGCTGTTTGTTCACTTTAGAGGGCCGTGAAAATTAGGGGGATGGAGCTGTGATTTCAGGGTTTCTGTTGTGATTTTTGAGGATGAATGTCTCCTAAGTGCTTACATCTACAGGTGTGAATGAGGGCTTGTCATAAAGTGCTTTTATAGCTTCTTCAGAATAGGCAATTACTTTTATTGTTCATTGTCTGCTCACAGGCTCATTTTAAGATTTGCCCGTCTTTAAAAACCGTTCAGTAAGGTCTTTTTTAGATTTCTGTGCTAAACCCGTGTGTATCGGTACCGCTTGGACCTCCAGAAGGAGGGGGAAGACCCCCAAAAGCTTGTCCTGAAAATGTAACTGCTAGGGGGGAAAAAAAAAAAAGATCACGGACAGTACTCGGCTGAGTTTCCGTAATGTGCTAATGTGGCTACAATCACCGAAACGATAAAATGAAACGCTCTCCGCTACATTTCTTCTACCCTGTCCTGTCGGCGCTGCGCCTTTTGATGGTTACAGTCTGAGCGTTTGTAGTTGCCGTAGGTGGGAGAGAGAGAGAGACCTTTTTAAGGTGGGCCGACTGATTCCTCATCTGCCCGGAAGATCAGTAGATACGTCTCCAGACAGATGATATACATAATTGGTGCGAGGAGGCCTTCTTCCCATTATCTCCGCACAGCACATTTCTTCATGTCTGGAGAACTTGTCCCATTTAATGGTCTCTGCCAGACACGTCGGAGGATTTGTATTGTATCACCAGAGGAGACTCGTTTCCTTCAATGCGTAGAGGACCGAGGAATGGGGGACAATCGAGGCGTTTTCATGTCTGCCGGCACCCTCCGTTCAGGTCAAGGAAACGGGATTTGTGAAGTTTCCTGTACTCGGCCATGATTTCTAATGTACCCAATTATGTGACAGCGCTATTATTCCACAATACCTTTATTATGTGTCCTTGTCCCCTTATAACGGTACACAACTGTTTATTCCCTTTGTGTCCATTTACATGCAATGCAGATCAGGTGCTAACACATAAAGATGTAAATGAGCCCTTATAATTTCCATTTATACTGCAGCGCACAGGTATGAACCACCCCATAGGAAAGAATGGGCTTTCCATGTCAAATACGGTATATGCGGTAAAATTAATGCACTTTGTTGACAGACAAGTTAGGATAGGGTCATAGCGAGCCACTTCAATAAACTTAATGTGTTACTAAACCCAGGAGCCTGCATTCACTATATCTGCCCTCCCCAGGAGCCTGCATTCACTATATCTGCCCTCCCCAGGAGCCTGCATTCACTATATCTGCCCTCCCCAGGAGCCTGCATTCACTATATCTGCCCTCCCCAGGAGCCTGCATTCACTATATCTGCCCTCCCCAGGAGCCTGCATTCACTATATCTGCTCTCCCCAGAAGCCTGCATTCACTATATCTGCCCTCCCCAGGAGTCTGCATTTACTATATCTTCTCTCCCGAGGAGCCTGCATTCACTATATCTGCTCTCCCCAGGAACCTGCATTCACTATATCTGGTCTCCCCAGGAGCCTGCAGTCACTATATCTGGTCTCCCCAGGAGCTTGCAGTCACTATATCTGCTCTCCCCAGGAGCCTGCAGTCACTATATCTGGTCTCCCCAGGAGCCTGCATTCACTATATCTGATCCCCCCAGGAGCCTGCATTCACTATATCTGATCTCCCCAGGAGCCTGCATTCACTATATCTGATCTCCCCAGGAACCTGCACTCACTATATTTGATCTCCTCAGGAGCCTGCATTCACTAAATCCGCTCTCCCCAGGAGCCTGCATTCACTAAATCTGCTCTCCCCAGGAGCCTGCATTCACTATATCTGCTCTCCCCAGGAGCCTGCACTCACTATATCTGATCTCCCCAGGAGCCTGCACTCACTATATCTGATCTCCCCAGGAGCCTGCACTCACTATATCTGATCTCCCCAGGAGCCTGCACTCACTATATCTGATCTCCCCAGGAGCCTGCAGTCACTATATCTGGTCTCCCCAGGAGCCTGCAGTCACTATATCTGGTCTCCCCAGGAGCTTGCAGTCACTATATCTGGTCTCCCCAGGAGCCTGCAGTCACTATATCTGGTCTCCCCAGGAGCCTGCATTCACTATATCTGATCTCCCCAGGAGCCTGCATTCACTATATCTGGTCTCCCCAGGAGCCTGCATTCACTATATCTGATCTCCCCAGGAGCCTGCATTCACTATATCTGGTCTCCCCAGGAGCCTGCATTCACTATATCTGCCCTCCCCAGGAGCCTGCATTCACTATATCTGATCTCCTCAGGAGCCTGCACTCACTATATTTGATCTCCTCAGGAGCCTGCATTCACTAAATCTGCTCTCCCCAGGAGCCTGCACTCACTATATCTGCTCTCCCCAGGAGCCTGCACTCACTATATTTGATCTCCTCAGGAGCCTGCATTCACTATATCTGGTCTCCCCAGGAGCCTGCATTCACTATATCTGATCTCCCCAGGAGCCTGCACTCACTATATTTGATCTCCTCAGGAGCCTGCATTCACTATATCTGGTCTCCCCAGGAGCCTGCAGTCACTATATCTGATCTCTCCAGGAGCCTGCATTCACTATATCTGCTCTCCCCAGGAGCCTGCACTCACTATATTTGATCTCCTCAGGAGCCTGCATGTACCAACTGTGCCTCCTGGGATATGCCCGTCACATATCCCAGAAGGCATAAGTCCATTATTGAGAATGGAGGAGGGGGACAGGCCTAGCGGCACGGGATCGCGAGGCCCAATGGCTGAATCCAGAAGAGCCTCATGATGATGTTGTCTAAGAAGATGGTGGAGCGGGACCGAGTAGGGGCAGAATTTAAAGAGGATTCTGCAGGGAAGGTGAGTATAGAAAATGGTTACATCCCACAACATTGTGTACATTGGGCTCAGAAAATAAAAAGAGGTTGGAGAGACTAGAGATCCACTTTAAAGAACTACAGGCAAAGCTTTTTTTTGGATAGAGTAAGAAAGGGAGGGGGGGGGGGGTTATAACCTGTCAGTTTATTTTTTATTTTTTTGCCATCTTTGTCCCATTGGAGAGATTTCCCTTCGCTTCCTGGCCCATAGCCAAACAGGAAGCGAGATGAAATCTCTGAAAATTAGGGGAATCTCTTGGGGGCCTCCAGAATCAGTGTCCCCATTGGAAGATTCCCCCTCTATTACTGTTCTGGTGTCAACCCAAAATTTGTGATTTTCTTTTATTTTCACTTTCAATGATTATGGTAAACAGGACAAATACAGCGGGTGAATCTCCCTTAAGGGGACACAGACAACAATAAAAACTGACAGGGGTTCTAATCCCTCTATCTAATAAAAAAAAAAAAGTTTTGCCTTTTACTTTTAACGTATATCTGTCAGTGATTGTATTTACTAATATTCCCTCTGTGGTCCCGTCTGATCTGATTCCTCAGTAGTTTGGCACCTTTCCTGGCGGAGAGAAGAGACTCCTCTGGGAAGTTGGCACTGAACTCCATCCACTTAGGTAATGAAAGGTGTTCTCTGTTCATTTCCTTTCCTGGTGTAATCTGTGACTATCACAGCACAACACTCCCCCGCTAATTCATCCCGGTCACCAATGACGGCCACTTTTATCTGTGATGGATTTCCTATTGAGGGGCAATTCAGATAACCGGATTCTCTGCTGTACTTGTTGGGCCGGCTATGACTGACAATAAATTGTTGTAGTTTTGGCTATTTACTTGTTTTTGTTGTGTTCACCTGAGTACACAGTGCCAGTTTTTTTTTTTTTCAATCGATCCAGCAGGCTGAAAAAAAAAAAACGAACAGATCGCTGTACTAACACAAGTGATCTTTATTTTCCTGGGAGCCACTGCCTTTTTTTTTTTTTTTTAATTTTTTTTATAGACGATACCCCTCCCACTTCTGCAGTTTTCGCCTAGCCTTAAGCTTGGCCTGCTAAACACCCCCCCCCCCCCACCTACCTGCAACCTCCTGGGGCACATCACACATCCCAGGAGCGTGCAGGACCAATCTGAAAGCACCATGTGATCTTGCACATGTGCAGTGTGGAGCCTGCTAGGAGACACTTTATGGACCTTGCTTTGTGCACTGGTGAGCAGTCGTGTTGGAACAGGAAGGGGCCGTCCCCAAACTGTTCCCACAAAGTTGGGAACATGAAATTGTCCAAAATGTCTTGGTATGATGACGCCTTAAGAGTTCCTTTCACTGGAACTACGTTGCCAAGCCCAACCCCTGAAAAACAATCCCCCACTATAATCCCCCTTCACCAAATGATTTGGACCACAAAGCAAGGCCCATAAAGACATGGATGAGCAAGTTTGGGGTGGAGGAACTTGACTGGCCTGCAAAGAGTCCTGTCCTCAACCCGATAGAACACCTTTGGGATGAATTTGAGTGGAGACTGTGAGCCAGGTCTTCTCATTCAACATCAGTGCCTGACCTCACAAATGCTCTTCTGGAAGAATGGTCAAACATTCCCATAGACACACTCCTAAACCTTGCCGACGGCCTTCCCAGAAGAGTTGAAGCTGTTGTAGCGGCAAAGGGCGAAGCCAACTCAATATTGAACCCTACGGACTAAGACTGGGATGTCATTGAAATTCATGTGTGTGTAAAGGCAGGTGTCCCAATACTTTTGGTAAAATAGTGTACATCTAGCACACTAGAGGGTGCTACATGAGTAGGGCCAAAACAACTAATTGATTAATCGACAACAAATCAATTATGAAAATAATCGTCAGTTGCAGCCCTATACATGAGTATACTTCTTTTTATCTATTATTAAAGGAGTTGGATTCTATGCATTAAAATAAAAAAACCTTCTATGTGTAGCAGCCCCGCTAATACTTACCTGAGCTCCATCTCTCTCCAGCGATGTCCACGAGTCCCTCCGCTGTCCGGGACACTCCTCCTGATTGGCTGGGACACTGCAGCGGCGTCATTGTCTCCCGCGGCTGTCAATCAAAGTCAGTCAGCCTCTTTCTTTTCAGGGCGGCCATTGAGTTGAAACGAAGACGGGCAAGTTCATGAAACCAGGGAAAGTTGTCCTTGTTTTAGCAGGACGCTATGCAGGCCGCAAAGCTGTCATTGTAAAGAACATTGATGATGGCACCTCTGACCGTCAGTACAGCCACGCCCTGGTTGCTGGCATTGATCGCTATCCTCGTAAGGTGACCGCCACTATGGGCAAGAAGAGAATTGCCAAGCGTTCGAAGATCAAGTCATTCGTGAAGGTGTACAACTACAACCACCTCATGCCAACCTCATCAACTCTGCTGATATCCCTCTTGACAAAGCTGTGGTGAACAAGGATGTTTTCAGGGACCCAGCTCTGAAACGGAAAGCCAGAAGGGAGGCCAAAGTTAAATTTGAGGAAAGGTACAAGACGGGCAAAAACAAGTGGTTCTTCCAGAAGCTGCGGTTCTAAAGCACTGTTCATTTGGTATACCAATAAACGTCTTGAAAAAAGTAAAAAAAAAAAAAAAAAAAAGTCAGTCAGCCAATCAGGGGAGAAAAGGGGCGTGGCCAGGTTGGGTCTCCGTGTCTGAATGGATACACAGAGCTCTGATTCTGCTCGGGTGCCCCCATAGGAAGCTGCTGGCTGAGGGGGGGAAATGGATAGGAGGGGGAGGGGCAAGGAGCAGCAAAGAGGAACCCGAGAAGAGGAGGATCCGGGCTGCTCTGTGCGAAATCAACTGCTTTGAGGAGGGAAGTATAACATGTTTGTTTTTTTTAAGACAAGACTTTACAATTACTTTAAAGATATCACTTGGGTGATACAGTACCCTGGTTGGGATTTGATCCGATGACCCCGGTGCTGCTAGGCGGAGGTGCCAACCACTTACACACTTTGCTGCCCAATTCCCTGAGATTCACTTTTCTCCCGCCAGTCATTCACTATACATTTTGGGGGAACAACAGGAAAAGGATGAAATATACAGCAAAGCTTTGCAAAACACGACCTGTACAGCCCAGTTCATTCGTTCTGCTGGTTGCTGCTGAGCCCGACTTGCAGAGAACGATCGGCTTCCACCATTACAATGCCTGCGAGATAACCGACACCCGCTGAGCTCGGGAGGGGGGGGGGTTAAAGGTCACATTTCAGGCAGAAGTCATTTTTTTTTTTTTCAATATGTAATTATGGTTTGTAAAAGCGGGAGTGTGCGCAGATCGTGTGGCTTCATCTATACAAACGCCTCCACGCCAACTAACAGATGAGCGCGCATTACACAGATGAGAGCGCGGCGTTGTCGTTTAGCTGTATTCTCCATCCAAGATCCATTTCCCATTATAGGGAGGCCTGTAATCTGACTGTGCAATGCACCTTAATGGAGGGAAGGGGCTGGAGGTTACCGAGCCTGTTTAGTGAGAAGGTGCCGTACCGTTAGATATCTCTCTGTGGGTGGCGGGGGGGCCGCGGGACCTTCGCACTGCCGAGGAATGGAGATGAAATATGATTTGTGACAGGAGGAGGAATCGCTGTCACCTCGGGGAGATTGTCTCGTCACATCAGCGAAGATCCTTCGAATAAATCAATCATTTTCCTTTTTATGGTCTCACTGCTGTGTATAGAAATCTATAGGTGATATCCAACCTATTGTCTTCATCTATATGGAAGGACAAAGGAGCGCAAAGCGGTCATGACAGAAAGTACAATAAAACCTCGGATTGAGAGCGTTTTGCAAGACCAGCAACATTTTTTTAAAATAAATTTTGACTTGATATACAAGCGATGTCTTGATATACAAGTAGCGTCATGTCACAACTGGGTATAAAAGAGAAGAGAGGTCGCCTCTAAGTGTAGCGATATGGTTCCATGTAACCGCTTGCCGACCAGCCACCACAGTTGCTCATCCCCCTGGAGCCAAAGGGAGTGCCCGGCGGTCATTGAGATCCCGCGATCGCTCTGTGTACTCTGTCAGTGTGAGGAAAGGAGAGCCGATAACCGCCATTTCCTTGTTTTTTATGTGATCAGCTGTGATTGGACACAGCTGATCACATGGGTAAAGAGCCTGGCCATCGGCTCTGTACCGAGATCGTGATGCGCCATGTCCCAATGGGACGACGAGAGCGCTTTCGGTGCATCGCTACCCTACATGCAACGTACGGGAACACGTTCATACTTGGTCGCACCTGTAGGGGGTGAACCAAGCCTAACCGGGAAGTTCCAAACCTCCCCGTTCTTTGCACATGTGCAGAAAATCACCTGCGCCGAAAGGCTGTGCCAAGATCTGAAGGCCGGTGGCCTTTCAGGAGAAGGTGATGTCCGGGGCGTAGCGGGAAGACTGTCCGCTCCTAACCCGTATTGACACCCCCCTGTGCCGCCGTATTGTGTGGCTGGGTTGTAGAGAACTCCGGTGTATGTGCGTCACTTTACAGACTTTTTGGCTTTGAAACGATTCCTTTTATGAGCTTTCCAAATGAGTCCTTCACTTGTTGGCTGGAGTCGTCCTTTAAAAACCTTCTAATCGATTCCAAATTTCATCAGCTGCCTCCGCCAGCCATCACGAGCTCCGGGGCCCGCAGTACTACGAGGTGTAATTATTCCTTTTTGTAGGCCGTCATCTCCTCATAAGACTTGAGTTGTTATGACTGGAACGTGCAGATTGTGACTGAAGAGCTTTTCATCTGTCTATAATCAGAGGAAAATCTCCATTAACCCCTCTCCCCAAGTGCCAAAACACAGCCTAATACGTCTTCAAATGTCGAGCATCTCGCTGATCTCAGACTGGAGTCGGCGTGGCATTTCCTATACGTCCCGCGTGATGAATGTAAAGCCTCGCCGTCGTTTGCCATTTGTGAAATGTCATGCTGCTAAAAAACCATTTATAAAACGGAAATTAAAAAAACATGCCGATGGGATGTCGGTGAAAAATCACCGGCTTTCCTGGTGGCGGCATTTATAAAGACGCGGCACGAGCTCTGCATGTTACACACCCGCATCCTTCATTCATGCTCGGTAGCGGCTGGTGCTCAAAAAATTTTTTTTGCGGGGGAGGGGGGGGGTTATTTTTTTGGAAAAAAAAAAAAATCATCAATTGCAGCCACTGTTTCCATCAAGCGCTTCCACTGTGCCCATCTAACGCTGCCACTGTTCTGCGCCGCGCTGTGTGTGTGGGAGCTCTGTGCAGCGCTGTGTGTGTGGGAGCTCTGTGCCGCGCTGTGTGTGTGGGAGCTCTGTGCCGCGCTGTGTGTGTGGGAGCTCTGTGCCGTGCTGTGTGTGTGTGTGGGAGCTCTGTGCCGCGCTGTGTGTATGTGTGGGAGCTCTGTGCCGCGCTGTGTGTATGTGTGGGAGCTCTGTGCCGCGCTGTGTGTATGTGTGGGAGCTCTGTGCAGCGCTGTGTGTGTGGGAGCTCTGTGCAGCGCTGTGTGTGTGGGAGCTCTGTGCAGCGCTGTGTGTGTGGGAGCTCTGTGCAGTGCTCTGTGTGCGGGAGCTCTGCGCCGCGCTGTGTGTGTGTGGGAGCTCTGTGCCGCGCTGTGTGTGTGTGTGGGAGCTCTGTGCCGTGCTGTGTGTGTGTGTGGGAGCTCTGTGCCGTGCTGTGTGTGTGTGTGGGAGCTCTGTGCCGCGCTGTGTGTGTGTGTGTGGGAGCTCTGTGCCGCGCTGTGTGTGTGTGTGTGTGGGAGCTCTGTGCCGCGCTGTGTGTATGTGTGGGAGCTCTGTGCAGCGCTGTGTGTGTGGGAGCTCTGTGCAGCGCTGTGTGTGTGGGAGCTCTGTGCAGCGCTGTGTGTGTGTGGGAGCTCTGTGCAGCGCTGTGTGTGTGGGAGCTCTGTGCCGCGCTGTGTGTATGTGTGGGAGCTCTGTGCAGCGCTGTGTGTATGTGTGGGAGCTCTGTGCCGCGCTGTGTGTATGTGTGGGAGCTCTGTGCAGCGCTGTGTGTGTGGGAGCTCTGCGCCGCGCTGTGTGTGTGTGGGAGCTCTGCGCCGCGCTGTGTGTGGGAGTTCTGCGCCGCGCTGTGTGTGTGGGAGCTCTGTGCAGCGCTGTGTGTGTGGGAGCTCTGTGCAGCGCTGTGTGTGTGGGAGCTCTGTGCCGCGCTGTGTGTGTGGGAGCTCTGTTCCGCGCTCTGTGTGTGGGAGCTCTGTGCAGCGCTGTGTGTGTGGGAGCTCTGCGCCGCGCTGTGTGTATGTGTGGGAGCTCTGCGCCGCGCTGTGTGTATGTGTGGGAGCTCTGCGCCGCGCTGTGTGTATGTGTGGGAGCTCTGTGCAGCGCTGTGTGTGTGGGAGCTCTGTGCCGCGCTGTGTGTGTGGGAGCTCTGTGCCGCGCTGTGTGTGTGGGAGCTCTGTGCCGCGCTGTGTGTGTGGGAGCTCTGTGCAGCGCTGTGTGTGTGGGAGCTCTGCGCCGCGCTGTGTGTGTGGGAGCTCTGCGCCGCGCTGTGTGTGTGGGAGCTCTGTGCAGCGCTGTGTGTGTGGGAGCTCTGTGCCGCGCTGTGTGTGTGGGAGCTCTGCGCCGCGCTGTGTGTGTGGGAGCTCTGCGCCGCGCTGTGTGTGTGGGAGCTCTGCGCCGCGCTGTGTGTGTGGGAGCTCTGTGCAGCGCTGTGTGTGTGGGAGCTCTGTGCCGCGCTGTGTGTATGTGTGGGAGCTCTGCGCCGCGCTGTGTGTGTGGGAGTTCTGCACTGTGTGTGTGGGAGTTCTGCGCCGCGCTGTGTGTGTGGGAGCTCTGCGCCGCGCTGTGTGTGTGTGGGAGCTCTGTGCCGTGCTGTGTGTGTGGGAGCTCTGTGCCGCGCTGTGTGTATGTGTGGGAGTTCTGCGCCGTGCTGTGTGTGTGGGAGCTCTGCGCCGCTGTGTGTGTGGGAGCTCTGCCCTGCGCTGTGTGTGTGGGAGCTCTGCGCCGCACTGTGTGTGTGGGAGCTCTGCGCCGCGCTGTGTGTGTGGGAGCTCTGTGCCGCGCTGTGTGTGTGGGAGCTCTGTGCAGCGCTGTGTGTGTGGGAGCTCTGTGCAGCGCTGTGTGTGTGGGAGCTCTGTGCAGCGCTGTGTGTGTGGGAGCTCTGTGCAGCGCTGTGTGTATGTGTGGGAGCTCTGCGCCGCGCTGTGTGTGTGGGAGTTCTGCACTGTGTGTGTGGGAGCTCTGCGCCGCGCTGTGTGTGTGTGTGGGAGCTCTGTGCCGCGCTGTGTGTGTGGGAGCTCTGTGCCGCGCTGTGTGTATGTGGGAGTTCTGCGCCGCGCTGTGTGTGTGGGAGCTCTGCGCTGCTGTGTGTGTGGGAGCTCTGCCCTGCGCTGTGTGTGTGGGAGCTCTGCGCCGCGCTGTGTGTGTGGGAGCTCTGTGCCGCGCTGTGTGTGTGGGAGCTCTGTGCAGCGCTGTGTGTGTGGGAGCTCTGTGCAGCGCTGTGTGTGTGGGAGCTCTGTGCCGCGCTGTGTGTGTGGGAGCTCTGTGCAGCGCTGTGTGTGTGGGAGCTCTGTGCAGCGCTGTGTGTGTGGGAGCTCTGTGCAGCGCTGTGTGTGTGGGAGCTCTGTGCAGCGCTGTGTGTGTGGGAGCTATGTGCAGCGCTGTGTGTGTGGGAGCTCTGTGCCGCGCTGTGTGTGTGGGAGTTCTGCGCTGTGTGTGTGGGAGTTCTGCGCTGTGTGTGTGGGAGCTCTGCGCCGCGCTGTGTGTGTGGGAGCTCTGCGCCGCGCTGTGTGTGTGGGAGCTCTGCGCCGCGCTGTGTGTGTGGGAGCTCTGCGCCGCGCTGTGTGTGTGGGAGCTCTGCGCCGCGCTGTGTGTGTGGGAGCTCTGCGCCGCGCTGTGTGTGTGGGAGCTCTGCGCCGCGCTGTGTGTGTGGGAGCTCTGCGCCGCGCTGTGTGTGTGGGAGCTCTGCGCAGCGCTGTGTGTGTGGGAGCTCTGCGCCGCGCTGTGTGTGTGGGAGCTCTGCGCCGCGCTGTGTGTGTGGGAGTTCTGCGCCGCGATGTGTGTGTGGGAGCTCTGCGCCGCGCTGTGTGTGTGGGAGCTCTGCGCCGCGCTGTGTGTGTGGGAGCTCTGCGCCGCGCTGTGTGTGTGGGAGCTCTGTGCAGCGCTGTGTGTGTGGGAGCTATGTGCAGCGCTGTGTGTGTGGGAGCTCTGTGCCGCGCTGTGTGTGTGGGAGTTCTGCGCTGTGTGTGTGGGAGCTCTGCGCCGCGCTGTGTGTGTGGGAGCTCTGTGCAGCGCTGTGTGTGTGGGAGCTCTGTGCAGCGCTGTGTGTGTGGGAGCTCTGCGCCGCGCTGTGTGTGTGGGAGCTCTGCGCCGCGCTGTGTGTGTGGGAGCTCTGCGCCGCGCTGTGTGTGTGGGAGCTCCTGTGCAGCGCTGTGTGTGTGGGAGCTCTGTGCAGCGCTGTGTGTGTGGGAGCTCTGTGCAGCGCTGTGTGTGTGGGAGCTCTGTGCAGCGCTGTGTGTGTGGGAGCTCTGCGCCGCGCTGTGTGTGTGGGAGCTCTGCAACGCGATGTGTGTGTGGGAGCTCTGCGCCGCGATGTGTGTATGTGTGGGAGCTCTGCGCCGCGCTGTGTGCGTGGGAGCTGTGTGCTGCTGCTTCCTTTATGTGAAATCCCCGGTATTCCTGCCAGTCCCTCTGCTTTCCATTTAAAACTGGCCATGCTAGACAGGAGAGCACAGCATGGTCAGTTCTCTAACTATGTTGGGAACTTAGTGTACTCTCCTCCAATGATCAGACTTGTCCTGACACGCCCCTCCCGCTGCACAGCCATTTACTGGGATGCTCAGTGTGCTGCTGTTTCTTTCCGCAGCTCTTACGCAGAGAACAGAGGGAATGTATTCACTTGTAACAAAAAAGGGAAATAAGGGTATTTATAGTAGTGTTTTTTTTTTATATCTATGCAAAAATGTTTTGTCTTTCATTTCTATTTTAAACTGAATGTTTTGTTTTACAAGCTGATCATTTATAATTACGTTAATCCTTATGCCACTAGCATTGTAAATGGATAGGAGGGTACATTATATTTACTTGTTTTAAACTTCTGGTTTCTGGCCTAGGCAAATGATGTCATACATTCCAGGAGTCTTCAGTAGGGGCTTTCTTATTTGTGCAAACTCTCCTGCCTGCATGCCTCAGCTAAGGGCAGATGGATTACTTTGGGTGTTTTTTCAAATTGATTTCGTAGCAAAATAAGACATGGATGGATGGGGGAGTTTGCTTTGCTTATTGAAAATGAATGAAATTGTGTTTTTCGGTTTTGGTGCTCAGATACAATTTTTAGTTCTGCTTTGAGCTTGGTGCCTGTATGATATATATCGGGTGAAAAAATCCACAGACAGAACTTTTCGATCTGTTTGCGAGGATCGCTCTAGTAAAAATTCACACAGTTTTCGCGAAGACAATCAATCATATTAAACTCATCTGTATTCATCTGTCTTTTGCTAACCTTAGTGTGCTGATGGCCTAATCAATATTCTGAAAAATGCAGAAAGATGGAAAATCCTCAGTCGCCCTTCATCTGCAGACCCCTCCCCCCGAGACTTTCTCTGGGATTGCTCGGTTCGGTCCTATCACATGTGCAATTAAAACTCGGAACCAGCAGCATCATAATGATCTATAGAGGCTGATTTCTTGTCGGATCCCTGAGTGGACCAAAGGTGTGTGTGTGTGTGTGTATGTATGTGTGTATATATATATATATATACAAACATACAGTGCCTTGAAAAATTATTCATACCCCTTTGAAATTTTCCACATTTTGTCATGTTACAACATGACATTTTTATCTGATAGACCAACATAAGGTGGCACATAATTGCGAAGTGGAAGGAAAATGATAAATATGTGAGTAAATAAGGCCCAGAATCCAAGGAGCATCTTCACAGCTTAGCCACATAGGGAGGCCCAGAATCCAAAGAAGCACCTTCACAGCCTAGCCACAGCCACATAAGGAGACCCAGAATCCAAGGAGCATCTTCACAGCCTAGCCACATTGGGAGGCCCAAAATCCAAGGACCACCTTTACAGCCTAGCCACATAGGGAGGCCCAGAATCCAAGGACCACCTTTACAGCCTAGCCACATAGGGAGGCCCAGAATCCAAAGAAGCACCATTACAGCCTATCCACATAAAGAGACCCAGAATCCAAGGAGCATCTTCACAGCTTAGCCACATAGGGAGGCCCAGAATCCAAAGAGCACCTTCACAGCCTAGCCACATCGGGAGGCCCAAAATCCAAGGACCACCTTTACAGCCTAGCCACATAGGGAGGCCCAGAATCCAAAGAAGCACCATTACAGCCTATCCACATAAAGAGACCCAGAATCCAAGGAGCATCTTCACAGCTTAGCCACATAGGGAGGCCCAGAATCCAAAGAGCACCTTCACAGCCTAGCCATATTGGGAGGCTTATAATCCAAGGAGCACCTTTACAGCATAGCCACATATGTTGGCTCAAAATCCAAGGAACATCCCTTGATACCCATTCCCCAGTGGCAGCAGGCAAGGGGTTCATCTTCCCTCACCCACTGTCACATTTTAAAAATGGCGCAGCTGTGTGGGCTCCACCCAAACAGCCGCGTCATTCATTCATTCACAGCAATCTGTCAGTGAGAAAACTACAGGTCCCGTCTGCCAAAGCGGCAGATGACTTGTAGTTCTCAGTGAACCGTGAGGGTTCTGATGACACTTCCTCCAGCTTTGTTTCGTTTCTGCCTGTACAGATCCGGGTGCAATGCTCTGCAGGCAAATAATGTGCATTTATTATTTTTTTTCTAAAAGGTGATCTTATTCTTTAAGTAATTAACCTCGTAGGCTGATTCTGTTCAGCCCGGAGATGACCTTCCCCCGTTTGAGTAGCTAAATTCAGAAGTAAATGTTTTTTATAATCGTCTTCCAATCAGCTGAATTGAAGTGGCAGCCGAGGTAATTGATGCTTTAAGGAGTTGGGCCAGGTGGGGGGGGGGGGGGGGGGGGCAGCTTTACACGCAATCATTATAATCTGGGAAATGTGTATGCTTTATTCAGCCTGTGTTTGACCATTCCACCATAATCTCCGCTCCTCACTCTCTCCAGTTCCCCCCTTCTTGGGTAGTTAAACAGATAAGATGCAATTAGCTTTATGTGTTACAATCAAGGAGAACATTGTTTGTCCCAGATAACAGCCCAGAGATGGACGTTGGAGACCCCGTAGGATGAAAGGTCAGCCCTCTGGCCAGAACCTGAATTTTTGTTTTTTCCACCTTCAATCTCTGATTTTCTCATATTGTTGTGAATTTGAGCAAAGCAATAATCGGGTGATGGGAGGCCGATGGATGCCGTCATTTCAAGGTCTTTGACCAGCGAGCAAACACTCTTATCCATATTCAAGGGAAGGGTCACCCCTTCCCCAGAGAGTGGAACAATGTCAGAGACGGTGGCCATTGTTAAAATGTATGTAGACCCCAACAATGGCCTTCTCTCTTTGAATATTTGTTCCCTTTGTACCATTAAAATCATTAGTGATATACAATCTCTGGACACTTTATTAGGACCCCTTTATTAGGTCCACCTTGCTAGTAGCGGGTTGGACCCCCTTTATTAGGTCCACCTTGCTAGTAGCGGGTTGGACCCCCTTTATTAGGTCCACCTTGCTAGTAGCGGGTTGGACCCCCTTTATTTGGTCCACCTTGCTAGTAGCGGGTTGGACCCCCTTTATTAGGTCCCCCTTGCTAGTAGCGGGTTGGACTCCCTTTATTAGGTCCACCTTGCTAGTAGCGGGTTGGACCCCCTTTATTAGGTCCACCTTGCTAGTAGCGGGTTGGACTCCCTTTATTAGATCCACCTTGCTAGTAGCGGGTTGGACCTCCTTTATTAGGTCCCCCTTGCTAGTAGCGGGTTGGACTCCCTTTATTAGGTCCACCTTGCTAGTAGCGGGTTGGACCCCCTTTATTAGGTCCCCCTTGCTAGTAGCGGGTTGGACCCCCTTTATTAGGTCCCCCTTGCTAGTAGCGGGTTGGACCCCCTTTATTAGGTCCCCCTTGCTAGTAGCGGGTTGGACCCCCTTTATTAGGTCCCCCTTGCTAGTAGCGGGTTGGACCCCCTTTATTAGGTCCCCCTTGCTAGTAGCGGGTTGGACCCCCCTTTATTAGGTCCCCCTTGCTAGTAGTGGGTTGGACCCCCTTTATTAGGTCCCCTTTGCTAGTAGCGGGTTGGACCCCCTTTGGCCTTCATTCTTGGTGGCATAGATACAACAAGGTGTTGGAAACGTTCCTCAGAGATTTTGCTCCATAGTGACATGATGGCATCACGCAGTTGCTGCATATTAGTCGGTTGCACATCCATGATGCCAACCTCCCATTCCACCACATCCCAAAGGTGCGGATGAGATGTGGTGAGTGTGGAGGCCATTGGAGGACAGGGACCTCATTGTCCAGTGGTGAGATGATTGGAGCTTTGTGACATGGTGCATTATCCTGCTGGAAGGAGCCATCCGAAGATGGGGACACTGTAGTCATAAAGGGATGGACATGGTCAGCAACAATACTCAGGTAGGCCGTGGTGTATAAATCGTGCTCAGTTGGTACTAAGGGGCCCAAAGTGTGCCAAGAAAATATCCCCCCCACCATTACACCACCACCACCAGCCTGAACCGGTGATACAAGGCAGGATGGATCCATGCGCCAAATTCTGACCCCACCATCTGAATGTCGCAGCTGAAATCCAGACTCATCAGACCAGGCAACGTTTTTCCAATCTTCTATTGTCCAATTTTGATGATCCTGTGCCAATTGTAGTCTCAGTTTCCTGTTCTTAGCTGACAGGAGTGGCACCCGGTGTGGTCTTCTGCTGCTGTAGCCCATCTGCTTCAAGGTTGGATGTGTTGTGTGTTCAGAGATGGTATTCTGCATACCTTGGGTGTAACGAGTGGTTATTTGAGTTACTGTCGCCTTTCTATCATCTCCAACCAGTCTGCTCATTCTCCTCTGACATCAACAAGGCATTTTCCTCCACACAGCTGCCGCTCACTGGATATTTTCTCTTTTTCCCACCATTCTCTGTAAACCCCGAGAGATGGTTGTGTGTGAAAATCCCAGAAATACTCAGACCAGCCGTCTGGCACCAAGAACAATGCCACGTTCAAAGTCACTTCAATCCCCTTTCTTCCCCCATTCTGATGCTCGGGTTTAAATTCAGAAAGTCGTCTTCATGACGTCTAGGTGCCTAAATGCATCGAGTTGCTGCCATGCGATTGGCTGATTAACAATTTGTGTTACCAACCAATTGAACAAATGTACCTAATAAAGTTGCCGGTGAGTGAATGTTTAATAAGTCCTCCTCCTGCCGAGTGCCCTCATAGCAGTACCCATAACACCCCGGCCCCCACTTTGGTGGTCATTGGCTGTGAATCTTAACCCTCCACATTGATGGTCATTATTAGCATTGAATGTTAAGACACCAGTTCCCCCCACATGTGGTTGTGGCTATGGATGCACCAATACCATTTTAACCATTTTATTTACACCGAGTACGAGTACCAATACTTTTTTTTTTTTTTTTTTAGTACTCGCCGATACCGATTACCGATACCGACTGCAACTTGTTTTGTTTTCACTTCAGCTGTCAGCATTGGTACAAAGCATTGAAAAGTTATTTACAAATTTAGAAAAGTGATTAATTTTATTTTTTTTTTGCACTTTTTCAATGTGAAATGTGTAAATATATATTAATATATATATATATATATATATATATATATATATATATATATATATATATATGTGTGTGTGTAAAAATATTCACTAATAAAGCAAACAAAAAAAAGTTTTAATTGTTTTATTGTTTATAAAATAGATGTGAACAAAAAAAAAGTAGGAAAGTAATAATTAAATGGAGGAGAATAGGGAGTTAATTAAGGCTGATTAGAGTAAATTAAGGGTTAATAAAGGGTTAAACAGAGGAACATTTGTTCATCCCTTTGATCTGCAGATGAAGAAACAGAAAGATACAAAAAGAAACAATGTTTCTTTTTATTTTAGTTTTTCAGCAGTGTTGTTAATAAACATTGCCAGCCTCTTCTTTTTTTTTTTTTTTGCCCAGCTCCAGTTACCGGACTTTAACACTTCAGCTGTCAACAGAGAAGACCCCACTGACAACTCAAAGAACCGAGCCTGAAAGTATTGGTTTCAGGTATCGGTGAATTTGCACGAGTACCGATACTTGTGCAAATACTCTGTATCGATACTGATACTGGTATCGGTGCAACCCTAGTTGTGGCCATTAAATTTACCCCGCCCTACAGGTAAAGAATGACAGTGAGAGTCGTCCCCCCCCAAGCATTGGGGTTCATGGCAGTAGAAGCTGTATCGGTGGCTGTACAATGTGTGTCCCGGGGGCAGAAATAAACCTCATGGGTCTGTGTGTGTATGGAGGTCCATGTTGGACATTTTATGGAGGTCCATGTTGGACATTTTATGGAGGTCCATGTTGGACATTTTATGGAGGTCCATGTTGGACATTTTATGGAGGTCCATGTTGGACATTTTATGGAGGTCCATGTTGGACATTTTATGGAGGTCCATGTTGGACATTTTATGGAGGTCCATGTTGGACATTTTATGGAGGTCCATGTTGGACATAGATTTTACCTCCTTGACTGTCCGTTCTCTACCTAAAGTCTCCATGTTCCCTATTATATTTTTTTGTTTCCATAGAGCTCTATACAGGTTGGACCCTAAACAGACATGTAGATCGGGGGATGGTACAGAGCAGCGTTGGTTGGGGAGACGGAAGATCCTCTCGGAGATTTATGTCGGATTCTGTGGCTTTTCTTTTTTCCTCTCCTTTGCTCTTTGTTTCTCAGACATCAAACACTTCATCTTATAGACAGGAAGCACTTCTCCTGTATTCTCCTTCCTAAAAGGATTTCATTGCCTTCCTCACCTGTCTGATAAACCCCTCATCTATATCCGGCTGGGTCTGCTTCACATCTCCGGGCAGATCACAGGGAAGGGCTGTGTCTTCCCACAGGTGAGGCTATGACTTGCCAGAGTGATTCGATTGTTTGCTCTTGCGGTGAGGATTGGCTTGGTAAGGCGTGTTCAGGGTGGATTTGATTTAAATCATAATTTTTAAAGAGTACCTGTCATCTCTGTCCCACAGCAGCTCTACTTTTGACCCGCTCTTGGCTCTTTTTTTGACCCCCTGTTGGCTCCTCCTCTGGCCCGCTCTTGGCTCCTCTGACCCGCTTGTGGCTCTTCTTTTGACCCGCTCTTGGCTCCTCCTCTGACCTGCTCGTGGCTCCTCCTCTGACCCACTCCTGCCTTCTCCTCTGACCCCCACCTTCTCTGACCCGCTCTTGGCTCCTCCTCTGACCCGCTCTTGGCTCCTCCTCTGACCCGCTCTTGGCTCCTCCTCTGACCCGCTCTTGGCTACTCCTCTGACCCGCTCTTGGCTCCTCCTCTGACCCGCTCTTGGCTCCTCCTCTGACCCGCTCTTGGCTCCTCCTCTGACCCGCTCTTGGCTCCTCCTCTGACCCGCTCTTGGCTCCTCCTCTGACCCGCTCTTGGCTCCTCCTCTGACCCGCTCTTGGCTCCTCCTCTGACCCGCTCTTGGCTCCTCCTCTGACCCGCTCTTGGCTCCTCCTCTGACCCGCTCTTCGCTCCTCCTCTGACCCGCTCTTCGCTCCTCCTCTGACCCGCTCTTGGCTCCTCCTCTGCCCCGCTCTTGGCTCCTCCTCTGCCCCGCTCTTGGCTCCTCCTCTGACCCGCTCTTGGCTCCTCCTCTGACCCGCTCTTGGCTCCTCCTCTGACCCGCTCCTGCCTTCTCCTCTAACCCCCACCTTCTCTGACCCGCTCTTGGCTCCTCCTCTGACCCGCTCTTGGCTCCTCCTCTGACCCGCTCTTGGCTCCTCCTCTGACCCGCTCTTGGCTCCTCCTCTGACCCGCTCTTCGCTCCTCCTCTGACCCGCTCTTGGCTCCTCCTCTGCCCCGCTCTTGGCTCCTCCTCTGCCCCGCTCTTGGCTCCTCCTCTGCCCCGCTCTTGCCTCCTCCTCTGCCCCGCTCTTGCCTCCTCCTCTGCCCCGCTCTTGCCTCCTCCTCTGCCCCGCTCTTGTCTCCTCCTCTGACCCGCTCTTGGCTCCTCCTCTGACCCGCTCTTGGCTCTTCCTCTGACCCGCTCTTGGCTCTTTTTTTTGACCCCCTGTTGGCTCCTCCTCTGACCTGCTCTTGGCTCCTCTGACCCGCTTGTGGCTCTTCTTTTGACCCGCTCTTGGCTCCTCCTCTGACCCGCTCTTGGCTCCTCCTCTGACCCGCTCGTGGCTCCTCCTCTGACCCGCTCGTGGCTCCTCCTCTGACCCGCTCGTGGCTCCTCCTCTGACCCACTCCTGCCTTCTCCTCTGACCCCCACCTTCTCTGACCCGCTCTTGGCTCCTCCTCTGACCCGCTCTTGGCTCCTCCTCTGACCCGCTTTTGGCTCCTCCTCTGACCCGCTCTTGCCTCCTCCTCTGCCCCGCTCTTGCCTCCTCCTCTGCCCCGCTCTTGGCTCCTCCTCTGACCCGCTCTTGGCTCCTCCTCTGACCCGCTCTTGGCTCTTCCTCTGACCCGCTCTTGGCTCTTTTTTTGACCCCCTGTTGGCTCTTCTTTTGACCCTCTCTTGGCTCCTCTGACCCGCTTGTGGCTCTTCTTTTGACCCTCTCTTGGCTCCTCCTCTGTCCCACAGTGGCTCCTCCTCTGACCCGCTTGTGGCTCCTCCTCTGACCCGCTTGTGGCTCCTCCTCTGGCCCGCTCGTGGCTCCTCCTCTGACTCACACCTGCCTTCTCCTCTGACCCCCACCTCCTCTGACCCCCACCTTCTCTGCCCCGCTCTTGGCTCCTCCTCTGCCCCGCTCTTGGCTCCTCCTCTGCCCCGCTCTTGGCTCCTCCTCTGCCCCGCTCTTGCCTCCTCGTCTGACCCGCTCTTGCCTCCTCCTCTGACCCTCTGTTGGCTCCTCCTCTGACCTTTTGTTGGCTCCTCCTCTGACCTGCTGTTGGCTCACCGACAGTCCCATCCCCTTTATGGGACGTCTTGTGATGCAGCAGTGACACAACAATTGAGGGACATGGCGGCAGCAGGTGATTGGATGCCCGCTAACAGGTGCTGCCATGATGGATCTGATATGACAGGTGCTCTTTAAATGTAAGGACTCATTCTTGCTGGTAGTTAGAATCTTTATTTGCAGACAAAATGAAGGTTTCCTATTTAGAATAATAAGCTGTCAGATTAGTAAATATTCCCAAACTGGGTCTCTTTTACGGCCCTGCTGCCATTTTGCTCCTCAAGGGAGGAATAAAGCACTTCATACTATGTGCAGAAAGATCACAAGGTTTATAAGCTGCTTAGAAGGTTTCACTTTCATTTTTACTGCTTGCCCTTCCTCCTCACACTTTAGAGCCTGGTTCAGATGCATTTCTCTTCAATCATACAGTTTGTAGTGTACATAGATTTGCAAAACAAGGGGATAAAGGAATATTCCTGAACTTTGGTTTATCTCATGGTTACTGTGAAATTGTGTGAATGCATCAATGCAGTGCATGTTATCTCAGCTTTCAGAGCTTGGATTAATTGAATGAGTTTACCAAAAATGTAAATATTGCCGAATATACAGCCTCATGCTACATAACTGAGCTCCATTTCATGCTGAACAAACTAAATTATTAATGTATCTGAAATAGAAAACTATCTTTGGATAGATTTTTTACTCCAAAAGCATTTTATTAAAATAAATTGGATACAAATAAAAAAAATCAGATTTAAATTTTTTTTTTTTTATTATTTTTTTTTTTTAGGAAAAAATTATAAATTTTTATCCACCCTGGGCGGGTTGTCATGTTTATTGAGGCGACCTGGCGCAACATTCTCTGCTATGTGCCAGTGTAACCCTTCCAGTTATTCATTACTTCTCATAGAGATCACAGCACTTCCCCCTCACAATGCCTTCATCTCCAGAAGGACAGCACCATCTTTGCTCTTGCATTATCTTGGATCACCACCTCAGAGATGACATAGTCCTGTGATTCCCGGTGCCTGTGCAGTTCTTGGCTGGGTTCACAACTGTCTGACTTACGCTAGATTCACACCTTAGTGTTTCTGCGGCCCGCACTTGCACGGGGCACGGCAGCCTTGCGTGGGCTTTGGCGCGGCCCAGGCACGGCAGTACCTGGGTTTATGGCAGAAAAAAGGTGCATGCACCTTTTTCAAAACGTGACCCATAGGAAAAGAACATGGTCATTTTGACCGTGCAATTTCCCTGTGGTTCGAAGCGCCCCGTCCCTCTGTGCTCGTGCGCAGAAGCAAACGCATACGTAAGTCGCACGCTCATATGTAAAAGGTGTTTAAACCACACATGTGAGGTATCACCACGAACGATAGAGCAAGAGCGATAATTCTAGCCCTAGACCTCCTCTGTAACTAAACGGGTAACCTGTAAAAATGTTTAATGCATCGCCTATGGAGATTTTTAAGTACTGTAGTTTGTCGCCATTCCAACAGCGTGCAATTTTAAAGTGTGACATGTTAGGTATCTATTTAGTCGGCGTAACACCATCTTTCACATTATACAAATTGGCTAACTTTTATATTTTGTTTTGTTTTTTTACTTCAAAAAAATCGCGTTTCGAAGACCGCTGTGCACATACAGTGTGACATGAAATATTACAACAATTTTATTCTCTAGGGTCTCTGCGAATGTGAAATGAGAACCAAGATTTTTTTTTACCTAGAATAAAGATCACGATTCTCGCGGCGTAACATCATCTTTCACATTATGCAAAAAAAAATTGGGCTAACTTTACTGTTTAGGTTTTTTAAAATTCATTAAAGTGTATTTTTTTTCCCCAAAAAATTGTGTTTTGAAAGACCACTGCGCAAATACCGTGTGACGTAAAATATTGCAACGACCGCCATTTTATTCTCTAGGGTCTGCGGATGTATGGTGATCTCTTTCAAAGGCACAGCTTTTTCCTTGATTGCTTTTTATTTATCGCCATGTTATTGCCGGATCTCAGAGGGGTATTTGGTTTATACCATTGCTGGAGAGTTTGGGAAAACCGAAGCTTAACACCTAAAAAGAGCTTCTAGACCTCTCC